>NC_066585.1:140449776-140753348 GCF_024323335.1 Lathyrus oleraceus | reverse complement strand
ACTAAGGTTTAGTTGGATCCTTGAGAAGACAAAGAAGGTTATTCTTTATGATTGTTATAATCTGTTGATTATAATGGATTAGGTCCTTGCTTATAAGGAAAAATCACCTTGGCAGGTGGAATGGATTTTCTTTGAGTTTCAAGCGAATCAGGATAAAAATACTTGTGTTTTTATCTCTTTGTTTTTAACTTGTTAGTGGTGTTCTTATTTTGGAAAAAGATTTTGCTTGTAAAGCCCAATTCAAACCCCCATTTCTTGTGTTTTTCACACCTTTAATTTGTATCAAAGCTCCGGTTCTGATTATGATAAAAGTTTTACCAACACCTTATAATGTTCAGTACCAATCCAATTTGTGTGAGAAATAATGGTCGCAGCTAACGCGACTAACATTGTTAATGAAAGAGATCATTACAGTGCAAAACCACAAATCTTTTATGGTGAGAAATTTTACTATTGGAAAGATAGAATATAAAGTTTCTTTCTTGGGTACGATGTTGATCTCTTGGATCTTGTAGTCAATGGCTACGTTCACCTAGTAAATGCTGAAGGAATTACTTTAGCAAGAAGTGCTATGTCTAACCAACAGAAGAAAATCTTCAAAAATCATCATAAGGCCAAAACCTAATTGCTTAATTCTATCTCTTATATGGAGTATGAGAAGATAACAACAGAGATTATGCCAAATCCATTTTTGACTCTCTAAGGATGAATCATGAGGGAAATGCTCAAGTAAAGGAGACAAAGGCCTTGGCCTTAATCCAGAAATACGAGGCATTCAAAATGGAAGATGATGAAACAGTTAAGACTATGTTCTCAAGGTTTCAGATTCTTGTTGTAGGACTTAAAGTTCTGGACAAAAGATATTCTATAGTTGATCATGTCAAGAAAATGATCAGAAGTCTTCCAAAAAAATGGAGACCTATGGTAACTGCCTTGAAGCTGGCAAAGGATCTCAACAACATCAGTCTTGAAGAACTTGTTAGTTCTTTAAGAATCCATGAGATTGAGCTAGAAGAAGATGAACCTCAAAAGCAAGGTAAATTTGTTGCTATAAAATCCAAGCCTGAGAAGACAAGAGCCTATCAAGCTGAGGAAGAGTCAGAAGGATCTGAGGAAGACTCAGAAGATAATGATGAGTTGTCTCTAATCTCAAAGAGAGTCAAAAGACTCTAGAAACACCGGCTAAATGGTCAAGGGAAGTCCAGAGGAGTCAAAAGGACTGCTAGTCGCTTTGAATCTTCGTCTAGATAGAAGAAGCAAGGCTCTGGAAAATAAGTTATCTTCTTGGAGTGCAAGGAGCCAGGCCACTACAAAAATGATTGTCCTCAGCTGAAGAAGGCCAGAAGGCCCAAGAAGAACTTCTCTAAATTCAAGAAGGGGATGATGCTTGGGATGACTCAGAATATGAAGAAGAAGATTTTGACGAAGAAAAAGCCAATGTTTCACTGATGGAAACCACAAAGGATGCCATAAGTTCTAATAAACTAGAATACAAGGTATTATCAAAATCAGAATCCGACTCCAATTTTGAAGATGTATTTTCTAACCTATCTTGTTCTGATATTGAATCATGTCTCTCTGAAATGTTGGAAAAGTACCAGAGTCTTCAGAGTAAATACAAGGACCTTAAACAAGTCCAAGTAATTACTTCTGAAACTCAGAGAGAGCTTGAGAATGATATTTCCTCTCTAAATGAAAAAAGTATTTTCTTTATAAAGTAACAACTCTGCTTTGAAAAGAAAAATTTCAAAACTAGAGGAGGAAATAATTTTAGAAGCTTCTGGTACTGATTACATCATTAGATATGACAGAGCATTCCAGTACTTGCTGGCTAAAAGGATAGATAGAATCAAGATGGTTGACTTGATCTATGGAGTTAGCAGAAATTGTAAGAAAGGTTTAGGTTGTACATAATCTATAAAACCTGACGAAAGTCAAAAGGTAAAACCAAAACCTCTCTATGTTCATTTCATGTTTGCTGACACTGAGCTTTATGCTTCTGCACAAACACAAAAGCATACAAAGGAAAAGAACTTTGTTCTAAAACCTAAGTATCATGCACATATTCCTCATGATTATCCTTCTGCTAAAAGACCCAAAGTTGTAAGAAACTCTGGGAAAACTAACAAGAGAGGACCCATAAAGTCGGTACCTAAGAATAAAATAATTTATATTGTAGACATCCTAAACAACTCAGCTAAAACACCAATCATGGTACTTAGACAGTGGATCCTCACGACACATGACAGGCAAAAGATTTATGTTCCAAGATTTAGAACTTAAGCCTGGAAGCTTCTATTACTAATGTTCTTTTAGTTGATGGTCTGATGCATAATCTATTATCTATTAGCCAACTTAGTGACAATGGCTATGATATGATCTTTAATCAAAAGTCGTGTAAGCTTGTTAGTCAGAAAGATGTTACAATCCTTTTTAACGGAAAGAGAAATAACAACATTAAAAAATTAGACTTTCTGATCTTGAAGATCAAAATTTAAAATGTATAATGTCTTTTATATATCTATCTATCTATCTATCTATCTATCTATCTATATATATATATATATATATATATATATATATATATATATATATGTGTGTGTGTGTATGTGTGTGTGTGTGTGTGTAATGACTCAAACTAACTCTTAATATTTACATAATTAACTTAAGCTAACTGTGATAGTTATGTTGATACCTCCCTTCAAGTTGGAATATGTATGTTACATAGTCCTAACTTGGACAAAAGTAAGGTAAACAAGGGAGCATGAAGTCGCTCGGTTAGAACATGTGCCAATTGAGAGTTATAAGGTACATGAAGAATGTGAAATAACTTTGGCTGCAAATTTTCTCGAATTTCATGGCAGTCCAACTCAATGTTTTTGCTACGCTCATGGAAAGTGGGATTATGAGCAAGGTAGATTGCAGACTTGATGTCACACTACATTGAAGCAGGGGAAAACCTAATGCAAAAATCTATAAATAGATAGCATAACAATTGTATTTCATAAGTCAAGGATGCTAACACTCAGTATTCCTCCTCAGTAGAAGATCTAGACATTGTATTTTGTTTCTTCGAACGCCAAGAGATGGGGGAATTTCCAAGCAATACACAATAGCCAGTGACAAATTTTTATGTATCTGAGCATCGAGCCTAATCAGAATCTATGAACCCATGTAACTTGAGTTGACTGGAGTTAGCCAAGAGGATACCTTATGCAAGGAAAGCTTTCTAATATCTCAAAATATGAGTTGCATCATGATAATGAGTAGTAAAGAAATTGGCCACTAATGATATCTCGACAAGTGTATCGATAATGTTGAAGTAATAAACAGACTGAATCCACATGGACTACCTTCAAACAAGACAAAATGTGTGCAATGTATAAAACCTATTAAAAATGGGAGTTTTCGAGTTTAAGGGAAAAAATTAAATAAACGAGTAAACAAAATCATGAAAGTGCTCAGGTTATGTTTTAGAATTCCCTATTCCTCTATTATTGATGTTTGATGCCCTGTATGAATGACATTATCACTATAACACCATGACGAACTAGAAAAATCGTTATAGCTGATACCTCACGAAATAACTCACTAACCACTACTCATAGCTTTCTATCCCTAGTCCGCTAGTGTAAGCAAGGTTAGCAATGTATAAAACGTTAATTCCCTATGCCACTACTCGGGGTCTCTTATTCCCATTCAACCAGCGTAAGTACAACAATTTCCCTAAGTCTAACACATAGACTAATAGTTAGTATTCCCTATGTGCCCAAAATATGATTAAAAGAGTATCTCACATAAAACGCACTAAGAACAATAAGCAATTGAATTCCATAATAGATCAAAAGGTTCATACAAAGTCAAATCAACATAGAATCCAACTGTAGTGATAAATTCATGATCATCAAGCTATGGATAAGCAAGACATCAAATAACAAGAGTCGCCACCGCGCTTTTATTGTTTCCAAGGGAAAAGGGAAAAGTAAGAACAAAACCCATAAATAAGAAGTTTTCAAATCAAAACTAATAAAATGGCAGGGATTACAGGTAAGGGGGTTGGTGACACAGAGGGAAGATGTTAACACCCAAAGTGTCCTAGGTACTCCTAGGGAGCCCTTTCTTGTGTGCATATGTGTTTTTATAAAAATGATGTTTGCAAGAAAATAGAATGGGGGGATGAGAAAATAATTTGTTAATTATATTTTTGTGTTTGACAAGACCTTCGGACTTGTGTCTACGTACCAACATAAAAATGAGGGATCAAAACCTCGTAGTTCGTGGTATAAATTTCAAAGTGGATGCATTGCTTTTAACAAAAATTAAGTCTGAAAGGCACAAAGGCCTAAAAATGGCTTGAATGAGTTAGTTATTTTGGCTTTTGAAAATTTTAAGTCAAATATAGTTAAGTATATTTACAAGTTTGATTAAGAAAAGAAGTTTGAAAATGCAATGGCATAAGGCTAAAGTTTCTAATTTCTAAGATGGTATGAGTTTTGAAAAAAAAAACAAGCACAAGCAAATAAGTTTTTTAAAAGGAGGGAGAGATTTTTGAAATTAAAGAAATGGGGAGGAGATAATGAAACTAATCCTAAGCATAAATTTAAAAGTTCAGAGTTGAAAAGATCTGACCAATGGGCTGTAATCAAATAGGCAAGAATGTCATATAGAAACCCAATTTCCCTTGGACATTATAATCAAGCAACAAACGATGCACAATATATCAACTTGAAGAGCAAAGGCATCAAATAAAGATAGCCACCACCGAGCTTAGCAACTCCATGATCTTCTTCAAATTTTCTCATGTAGAAGATGAATTCCACAATGCACAAATCACAGATTCAAAGTAACAGCTTCATAATGATCATGTTGCAGATGAACTCAAATGGATCTTCAATTATGTATCAGATGAAGTTTCAAATTACAAGCACTTGGTTACATGAAGTTTGGCATTGGCCAAGTCCTTTGCATAGGGGGTGTTTCCTAAATTCTAAGTCCAATTGTCTCAGATTAAACCAACAGTCCACACAAGAAGTTTTTTTAGGGTTTTTGTTCTTATTATGTACATTAGTAGTCAAAGACCACACAAGTAATCACAATATGCACAAACAAAATATATCTCAAAATATGGTCCAAGTGGACAATATGAAAATGACATTAACATAAACAATTAGAATGATATGAATAATGGTAAATGAATAAGACATAAAAATAAAGTGCATTAAAAGTAAATGACTTGAAATTAAATGTTAGTTGTTAAAGAGTTAGAAGTTAGTATTACTTTTGATTTTTTAAGTCATTCTTTGGAGAACACTCAACCCACTTATCACAAGCATGTATCCTTGAACCAAGACATCTCCCAAAGGGAGGGAAAAATGCCAAGTTTCCACACAATACCATGAAAGAGGGGAGTCTTACAATCTCACTAACTAGAATGATATGCCTTTTGTGTCAAAATTTAGCGCTATGTTAAGAAATCGTAATTGGACTTATGTAGAAGTCACAACTATTTAAGGTTGGGCAATAGAATTTTGGTGTTAATGCATGTTAGAGACATAGTATGATGAACTATGCTCATGAACATACCACACACAAAATGAATATGCAAAAGTGGGGGCCTAATCTCATCCATACTTATGTTGATTTTGCAATCAACTAGCCTTAGGATATAGAGACATTATAGGTTCATGACAAGGATGCATAAAGAAGGGGAATAAGATGAAGAGTGAGGGGAAATAGATCAAAATCAAATTGGATAAAGGAGGACTTTCACCAAATTAAGATCATTCATTCATGTTGGGAGATGGAATGTACATCCCATCAATCCACTAAATCAAATTATCTTAATCTAACAAAGTCAAATCAACCTTGACCAAGGCCCAACAACACAAGTCAAACTTACAAAGTCAATTAAAATGGCTTAACACAATTAATTTCGCATTTATTCAATTAAAAATACTAAAAATAATGCATTAAATTAAATATGGTTGGTCAATTTCCTAAAACCTCATCAAAACACCAAAGAAATGGCCATGAGATTTATCATAGGTCAAACAAGGTCAAAGGACCAAGGAGAAAAAATTTCAGAATTTTTGGAAACTTAAAAGTATCTTTAAACAATTAAAAATAATCACAAAATCAATTAAATCATGAAAAATATTAATAATGATCCAAAAAATAATTTTAATTCAAAATATGAAAGAGGATTTTATTTAAATTTTTTTGGTGAAACTCTCATATTTTTTGGATCAATATTAAAATTAATATGAATTAATGAAAATCAAAGGAATAAAATGAAAATCAGAAATTACAAAAAAACGTGGACCACTTGATCTGCCTCATTAATTGAGGTGGCGGATCAAGTGGCTGAGCGAGCGCGTTCTAAATGCACCTGAGTCAACTAATCACACGCATGGTAATCAGTATGTACGCTCCATGTTAAAACATTTTGAAATGGATCAATGGTTCTGAACCGTGTCAACGTACCACCGGAGTAAATCTCCGATCACCTACTCAGGCGAGCCTCGCCAGACTGGTTCAACATCACCATGACTAAAATGAAAAAGAAGGACATGATCTTAAAGAAAAAATGGCGTAGATCACGAATCTAACCTCAATTTTAACTAACTCCAAACATATATAAAGATATGAGGAGTTGAATTTCGAGGTGTGTCAACTGAGTTGCTTCGATTTGACCTCAAAGTAACTCAATCTTCTTGCCTACATTGGTAGGACTTCAGACATCCAAAGATCCAAGAGAATTAATGTGAATTGAGTAAGAATCATAGAGAAGAAAAAATCTGGAAAATACCTTCAATGTTGTGCAGAACTTGACCTTTCTTGCTTCAATTCATGCTTGATCTCACTCAGGAAGCTTGTAGAAGTGGTTTAGGATTAGTACAAAGCTTTGGATCTTGGAGTTTTTGAATCTCCAAACAGTGAGATTCAAACTCAACTTTCAAATGAAAATTATCAGGTTTTCCTTTGAATTGAGAGGGTTTGAAGAGTGGAGGCAAAGCTGGCGCGCAAGGATCCTCTAAAATGAGCACATGGTCTCTATTTATAGCAAATTGAAGTGTTATTTGCACACTTGAAATTTTGTCCAAATTTAGCAATGCCATATTCATGCTTGCATGGGCGTGTACAGACCCATGAAGCAATGCAGTTAGGTCCAAAACCAATCATGCTGAAGTCTGAATGAAGCTTGAATGGCAAGGCAAAGTGAAATGATCAATTGAAGTTTTGATTTTGCCAACTGATGCAGGCCTGTTAACACCTTGTGCAACCCTTGTAAACTTCACCCAAAATTAATGAATGAGGACTCTTTGGAAATCTTAGATCAAGAGTAACAAGTCTTATGTTGAACACTTTTCCATTTGGAACTTGGATCATGGTGAATTTTGAGGTGGAAGTTTGGAAATTTTAACATGTTGAAAAATATTCTAAGTGTCAAGTCATATACTTCATTATTCCACTTTGCTTAACTTTTTATGTGAGCTCCAAATGAGAAAGGTGTCTTCACCAAAGTTGTATCTCTTTTAAAGACCTTAAAAATGGTCACAAATTTGACATCATTTGGATTTATAATGAGTGAGTTATACATTTTTGAAGTTAAGGAAAATCACTTGTTCAATGGTATTGGTCCAAAATGACCTATAATGTATCCTCATATCACATGCCCATAAAAGTTGATTTAGCTCTCACTAATATATGAATAATATGATTAAATTTGAAGTGTCCCTTGAGGAATTTGATCAATTGATGAGGAAGCTTGTTGAAGAAGTTACTCAAGATACCCAGACAAACTATGGTTTCCAATGCAAACCAATTCCAAACTCTTGAAGAATATTTGATCAAAATAACATGTAAAGATCATTGGGACTCATATATGATGCTTAGAGCCACTGTGGATCATTCCTTGGTTGTGCTCTTAGCAATGAGGGTCTTAAACCCTAGATGTGAACTTGATAGATCAAAGGTGATCATGCCCTACCTACAAAAGAGTTAGGCACATACAAAGACATATTTTTGGTATTTGGTTAGTAAAATGATAATATACAAGTATGATACAATCACATGGTGCTTGGTGATCTCTCCCAAAACAAACCTAATGAAATAAGGGTACGGAGGATGCCAAGGTATGATCCCAATGCTAATGCATATGATGAAATTATATGAGGGACCTTAGCGTCAAAATTGGGGTTTTACAGTTGCCCCTATTTAAGGACATTATAACTGAGGAGGCGTAGGTTAAAATCCTCATATTGACTCAGTAGAATGGGCTTAAATAACAACATATAGAAACAAATTTTGGTCCTAAGAGACCTCATGATGCATATGATATGAATGTAAAAACGAATTCTCTATGGGGAAATATCGCCAAAAAGGAAAAGAAATCAAAGAGACTGAATGTCTGCAGGAGCATGATGCATTCCGTAAGGAAATCTCACTAGGGAGACAGAGACTCTGAGGGGATAAAAGGGTTATGCGTAGGCCAGGCTACGACTTAAAATTGTTGGGGGACTAGAAGAATTCCATAAAAAATGGAAAGACTCAGTCGGGGAAATAAAAACATCTACAGGGGGGAAATGAGTAGATCAGCATAAAACTGAAGTACTTAAATCATGCAGGAAAAGCGATTTCACTAAGGAAATGCGCACTCAACTCAACTGGGGAAGAAGTAAACTTCAACACAGGAGGAGCAGAAATTTATTATCCATTACCTGTTATCGGGCAAAGGGATAATAAAGATCTGACAGAGAGGACATCTATCATCAGTTAGGATGAACATATCAAGGATGACTCACTGGGAATCACCAGGAGGGAGTATTCATTACTGGTTACTGGGTAAGAATAGCCTTGCGGGGGAAAACTACAAAAATAGGATTTACAACTACCAGTTACTGGGCAGAAGACCAAAGATTAGAATATCCGCCACCGGTTAAAGTGAACATATCAAGGCTAGACTCAAAAGAAAGAAAATTCGTCATCGGTTAAGATGAACATATCAAGGATAGACTTGCCTGGGGATGTTAAGGAGGATATCTGTCATCGGTTAAGATGAACATATCAAGGATAAACCAACTGAACAAAAAGAAGGAATTACATACATCGAATGCTGGATAGAATACCATCAAAGAGTAAACTTGTCACCGGTTAAGGCGAACATATCAAGGATAAACTCTACAAGGGAAGTGAAAAGCAGGATTTATAAATACCGGTTACTGGGCAGAAGACCGCAAAGAGAAGGAAACCCGTCATCGGTTTAAGATGAACATATCAAGGATTAACTCTCTGGGGAACAAAATAGGGATTAGAACTACCTTTTTACTTGGTAGAATACCAAAGATGAGAGTATCCGCCATCGGTTAGGATGAACATATCAAGGATAAACTCAAACAGAGGAAGAAAATATCCGTCATCGGCTAAGATGAGCATATCAAGGATATACTTCTTGAGGAAACATAAAAAATGAATCCGCTGGGGAGAAAAAAAGGTATAAACTGCAAACTGAGAAGAATATTACCAGTTACTGGGTAATAGACTCTTAGGGGACCCAAAGCATCTATCTAGGTTTTATCTAGAAAGAAACGGTCAATCAAGACTCAACCCAATGAGGATATAACTCAAGGGGAGTGATTCCATCCAAATAATCAATTGGGGAGGAAACTGAAATAATAATCGTCGACGAGGGAATAACTCCGTGGGGAAAGAAGAAAGGTTAAAATATTTCTGCTTAAGGGGCTGACACTCTACAATTGAGGGAGGACAGACACTGAACTTGTATGCGGATAAAGTACCACCAAAACAGAGAATGAAAAATTGCAGGAGTGAATCAACAATCGTGATGATGTAATAATGAAATTATATGAGTATATATATATATCTATATGTATATATGATGATTATGCTGACAAAACGATCGCAAAGGATACAAAGGTGTTGCAAATTTGAATCATCGATACAATTCTCAGGAAATCCGCACAAGAGGCAGACAACTACTGGAGAAAAGAGACATCAACATCCCAAAGGCTCAACTCTAGCTGGGGAAGGAGGAGATCTGCTGAGAAGAACCGTTATCGAGTCTGCGGGGAATTTTAGGTCAACACTATATCAAATGGGAGACAACCATGCAGATGATAAACACAAATAGTTGCTCAGAAACCAGGAGGAAATTCTGACTGGGAGCGAATCTGATGGCGATTGGTGGGGAAACCAAAATTTTGCCGCACCTACACGAACTGCTGAGGAGAATTGGTCTTACGTTGATGGAGACCAAAATCGGCTGGGGAATGAACACTCAACTCCGCAGGGGACTGATCAATCAACTCAGCTGACCCTTTACTGGGTAAATGGCGAACCAGAATGTTCGCAGAAAAATCGACAACTGCCGATCGCTGAATCAATGCTACCGGGGATGAAAGAGAAATGCGCCTACTGCTTGGGGAGAACCACTAATGTTCCACATTTAGGGCTTACTGCTTTCGGACCACTGTTGATATTCTTTTTTAAATGAAATCGATTGCTCAA
The DNA here is from genome assembly GCF_024323335.1 of Lathyrus oleraceus. NCBI lineage: Eukaryota > Viridiplantae > Streptophyta > Magnoliopsida > Fabales > Fabaceae > Lathyrus > Lathyrus oleraceus. The sequence continues at coordinate 140,742,821 of NC_066585.1, read as the reverse complement.
AATTCAAGCTTTTATATGTTTAAGAAAAATGATTTTGATTTTAAACACTATGATTTCAAAATGATCATAGTAAAATTTAAAACTATTCGACTGAAATAAATAAGAGTAGAAACAATTGGATGAAAGCTCAACTTTATTAAATAGAATGGAAGCCTGTAAATGACAAGACTCCATAGATCTTTACAAAGTCGAAAATGGTAATTTACATGGAAAAGGACTACATTGAATACAACGATCACTAATCCTTCGACCAACTCTTGATATCCACTGTGCTCTTGACAACACTACTGGGGATGATGAATCCAAATCGACCGTTGTGCTCAAGAACGTCTTTAAAACCGAAGATCAACAAGATGCAGTTACTTGCCATAATCCCTAATTTTTGCAAAAATAGCCCCGAGGTGGGGGACTCAATTTATCGGGATAATTCTTTTTCTGTTTTTATGTCTCTAACTTTTGCCGAGACTCTCGTTTTTTCCTAAGACGCCCTTTCGGGCTTTCAACTTAGTGAGCTGTTCTTTTCTTTTTAGGCAAAGTATTTCTTGACTGCATCTGCATTCACAGGACGAGTGAACTCTTCACCATCCATAGTTGTAAGAATCAAAGCACCGCCTGAAGAGGCTCTCTTGACAACATATGGGCCTTCATAATTAGGAGTCAATTTTCCCCTAGAATCTGTTTTGAAAGATAGAATCTTCTTGAGCACAAGGTCACCTTCTCTGAATACGCGTGGTCTGACCTTCTTGTCAAAAGCTTTCTTCATTCTCTGCTGATACAACTGACCATGACACATGGCAGTTAACCTCTCCTCTTCGATCAAATTCAGTTGATCATACCTGGTTTGACACCATTCAGCCTCAGTCAACTTGGCTTCCATAAGCACATGCAATGATGGAATCTCAACCTCTACCGAGAGCACTGCTTCCATGCCATATACATGAGAGAAAGGGGTTGCCCCTGTTGAAGTGCGGATGGATGTACGATACCCGTGCAAAGAAAATGGGAGCATCTCATGCCAATCTTGATACGTCACAACCATCTTCTGAATAATCTTCTTGATGTTCTTGTTTGCAGCTTCAACAGGCCCGTTCATCTTGGGTCTGTAGGGAGAAGAATTATGATGTGCAATCTTGAAGTCTTTACAAAGAGCTTCCACCATATTATTATTCAAGTTTGATCCATTATCAGTAGTGATCTTGCTTGGATCACCATAACGCCATATAATCTGATTCTTGAAAACCTTACAACAACTTGCTTAGTTACATTTGCATATGATGTCGCTTCGACCCATTTTGTGAAGTAATCAATTGCCACTAAAATGAAACGATGTCCATTTGAAGCTTTGGGCTCAATCATGCCAGTCATATCAAATCCCCACATGGAGAAGGGCCATGGGGAGGAAATAACGTTCAACAGTGTCGGAGGAACATGAATCTTGTCTGCATAAATTTGACATTTATGGCACTTCTTCACAAACTTGCAACAGTCAGATTCCATTGTCAGCCAATAGTAACATGCTTGCGACATCTTCTTTTCCATAGCATGTCCATTGGAGTGAGTACCAAAGGAACCTTCATGGACTTCAGTCATCAACAAGTCTGCTTCGTGTCTATCCACGCATCTGAGCAAAATCATATCGAAGTTTCTCTTGTACAAAACATCAGCATTCAGGTAGAAGTTGCCGGCTAATCTCCCCAACGTCTTCTTATCTTTCAAAGATGCCCCTTGTAGCACCTCAAATTTGCACCTATCATTGTACATACATTCTCATATTAGGTCATAACATTTAACATAGTCCACTGCATAGCATTGCATTGTCTTTTGCCTCAAGTGCAAGATCATCAGAAGAATTAGGTCAAATTGATCAGGAGATCAGTCAATCAATCAAGCAAGTACAATCTCCATTGAGCCAAGGCCCTAGGGTTGGTCCAACATGTTCACATGACCTAGGGGTCCTTTGGAAGTGTTTTGGTCAGGGATTGGATGTTCAGAAGTCATCAGTCAATGCACATTTTACCAGAAACCCTAAAAAGTCAACCTTGGTCAACTGGGCTTGATTTTATGGTTTTGATGGTGGGATTTGGTTTGAGAGGGTTCATTCATGTCCATATAGGCCTCATATAACATGTCAAACACCATCATGGAGGAATTTGAAGCCAGACAAGAAATTTCCAAAAATAGAAACTGGACCTGTAATTGAAACTTGCCAAAAATGGAAACTTCTTGATCCCAAACTTACATCATGATACAAGCTTCAAATGAATTTTTGCCCAACATGAAAGTTGAAGATCTTGTTCTCCCATTTCCAAAAAGTCCAAGAACACTCAATTCCCATGTATGGTTGGCAAGTTATGATCAATTCATTTTCAGAAATTTTTGAACTTCAAAAGGCCATATCTCTCAAACCATTTGGCCAAATTTGGTGGGGTTTTTTCCAACAAGTCACATTTGACCTCCTCTTTCCAAAAATGTAACCATCATGCACCAAAACATTACAAATCAAAATGGCCTTTTTGCACTTACATGAATTAATTTTCAAGAGAGGTGAAAAAAGTGAAACTTCAATATAACCATTTCCAATCTATTTGGCCATTCAAATAAGGTCTGAAATGTTGTTTATGGCTTGTTGCAAGCCCAATTTCGTGGCTTTTGCCCTTGCACCTCACCATTCAAGCCAAAGTGGTCATTTAGCAAAACTTACAATTAAACTAATTTGTGTTTAGCATTCAATTAGAAAACCATAAACAGAAGTATATATGTCATTTTTCTGCCATTTTGCAACCCTAGCAGCCTCTGAACACACAGAATTTTCTCATTCTCTCAAAATTGGACATTTTGCATTTTGAAACTTTACTCTGAAAATTGCAAAAACACTCGAGCTATCCTTGCTTGCTACATCATCTCTCATCATCTTTGAACTGATTCCAAGCATCAAACACTGACTGTAAAGACCATTTCGTGACTGTTTTCTCCAAGCTCCATTAATGGCAAAGTTTGATTGGAGCCAAACCAAGCTTTCTTGAGCCAAGCAAACTTCATCATTCATCATTGGGAGCTTGTTGGAGCAGTTGTTTCATCACCAAAGATCCAAACAACAACTGTTTCACCATCTTCTTCAAAATCAAGTAAGAACTCCACCTCCTTATTTCTTGAAACTATGCCATGCTTTAGTTAGGTCTTGTTGTGTTGGTCATGTTGGAACTTGAATCATTAAAAATGGTTAATTATTCTGAGAGAAATCTAGGTTTTAAGTTTGATTTTGAAATATGTTTTGGCTTGATTCGTGCTGTTTAGGTTGATTTAATGGAAATGGCTTTTAGATTATGCATGTTGGATGTTTGCTGATCATGAGGATGTAGTCAATTTGTATTTCTGGGCATTTTAATTTTCCACGATTTTGGAAGGGATGAGGATATGTTACTGTTCAACATAAACCCTAATTGTTCATGAGTTGCCCAGAATTGGTCCCTTGTTCACGTTGCATGCTACTGTATGCTCATGCTGGCCAATCAGCTTATTTCATTTTCTTGCCCAAAACGCGGCGCTTTAGTTAAGTTGCCATTTATTTACAAAAGTGCCACTGCCGTGGCACATGTCCCATTAAACTCATGTTGTTCTTCAATATTATTTCATTTGATTACATCACTTTACAAAATTCATAAGTTCATCATGCTTGATCCAATTTTAATGGGATTTTTTGCATTTGATTCATCATGACCTCTAGTATTTTCTCATATTTTTTTAAAGATTTTTTTGATGAAAGGATTTTATTTGGTATTAGGGTTTTGCTCATGTGCTCAATTGTTGTACCTTTTACCAAATCATTTGTGAAATAGTGACACTTTATCCTATGGCCTTGAAATTTTTTGTGCATAAACTAGACACATCCATGGTGATTTTGGTATAGAGTTCATGAATTTATCATCTCTGGTCATTGAGTTATGATTTTTTGAAGTAGGGTGTGACAATTTGTGTCACACCATTGATGTGCAACTTGATGATTTTCATAGCCATGCTTCTTGACCTCAAAATGGATTGAATTTTTGCATGATTGAGCTTGTGTATGTCTAGTTTACATGTGATTTTTTGTGGATTTGTTTATGGCATTTTCCAATTGATTGAGATTTTTGTCCCCTGTTTGGTCTTATGTTGACTTTTTGTGACACTTGTTCCCATTTGTTTTGTGAAATTCTCATACTTTATTAGATGGACATGAAATTTTACATGTGATTACTAGACATCTTAATCTTTTCCATGGTTTTAGTCCCATTCATTTATCATATGCCATCCCTGATTTATGATTTTTTGAAGTTGATGCATGTTTGGTTGACTTCTTTGAGCATGTTCAAAATTGCCTTGCCTTTCTGATTTTCATTGGCTGCCTTCCACTTGTCCAAATGAGATGAAATTTGACACGCTTACCATGCTGTGGGTTGTGATTGATCATGATTTATTTTATGATTTTTGGAAATGTTTAAGATTGCTTTTGATTCAAGTCTTGCTATTGACTTCTATGAGCTTCTAAATGCCATGCCTTGACTTCTTTTGTTTATGAAATGATGATGATGATTGATATGAATGTGAAACCAATTGGGTTTGTTTCTTGATTGTTTAAACATGATTTTGGATGCTTTCCACTTGCTGTTTTAACTTTTTCATTCCCTTTTGATCCTAGGCTTGCCCTAGTGGTCCTGTTACTCACATTTGAGCTCATTTTTTCAGGTTAACCAACAATTGTCCAATGAGACCAACATAAATTGGTTATGTGTGTTTGTTTATCATGATTAACATGTTTTGTTTTGTAGGTTGCTTGGCTCACATGCCTTGAGCTTTGTGCCTTGCACATTCACTTGTTTGTGTTAACTGTTGACTTCTGTTTCCTTTTGCTTTAATTTTGAAGTTGTATACTAATGTCTGCTTGACTATTTCAGGTACTTTTAGTTGCTCAGTTCCTTGTGAAATTTTGCTTTGCTTTGCTTGAATAAGCAATTTGCATTGAGGTATACTTCTAATCTTCATGTAGTTTGGAAGACCTGGCCTGTTACTTGGCCAGGCAACTGTCTGAAGTCCTCCTTAAGAGGCAATGTTTGTGGATGTTTAAAATTGTCCTTGTACATATTCAAAGACCTCCTAAGTGAAGAGGCAATTGGCAGAACCCAAGGGATATACAACCTATCCCCTGCTAGTCTGTGTGTCACTCACCTTGCTCACACTACCTGTGTTGATGCATAGTGAGTAAAAGCCCAAGATCTATAGAGTCTAACTTGTGGATAGAGTTCCCCCTTTCTGAACTCCCACACCTTCTGATATTCAAATGCTCTCCCTGACCAGGGATAAGAGCAATGAGGCACACCCCTCATCTCCTTTCATCTGCTTCACCTTGGCTCTCAATGTCAAGGTTAAGAGCTAACACTACCCAGTTCCAGTGGTTTGTTTGTTGAGGTTGATATGACCCCTCGACTAAAACCTAGCCTTGATGTTTGAGCCCCTTGTTGGTGTGTTTATTTTATGCTGTATGTGCTTGTGTGGTGTGATTGTATCCCCTAGGTTTGCTAGACTCCGCGTAGTCTCGTTTGCATATCAATTAAGGTAGCACAGTTCCTTCGTATAGGACTTCCTTTCTTGCTTGAGCTTTCCTAAAACACAAACAAACATTATTCCCTCTTAAGGATACGTTAACTCCTTCTACTACAGGTGAGTAAGTCTCCAAAGGTCGAGCATCAGGTAGATTGCGCAGTGACGTTGTCCACTTAAAAAACACAAACCAACGGGAATAGTTTAGCCGAACTACGGCAACTCTGATTCTCATGTCCAGATGAGATACGTAGGCACGAGATGCGATGTCTTGTCGAGTTTGACTAACAACTAACACTAATTCTCTTCTCTCGCCCTCGTTGCGATTGAGACCTCCCCTTTCTCTTGCCCTAGTTGCAATCGAGACCCTTGCTTCCTGTGCAAGTTAGGTTTGGTGTGGCTTGCTTCCTGTGCAAGTCATGTTTAGGATAGGCTTGCTTCCTGTGCAAGTTAGCTAGAAACCTTAACTTAGGGATGACTTTGCATGACAACATCTAGGCTCGAGTCGTAGTCTCCCTAGTGTTGTGTCTCCCTCTGTTATCTGGTTAGGCTAGTCCTTTTCCCTGCGTAGGGGAACTACGTCGCCCTGATCCTCATACTAGATGAGGTACGTAGGCAGGAGATGAGCTGATCTCTCCAGGCGCCCTTTTTCTTTTTTGTGTGTGTTTTGGTTCGGATGCTGATGTAAGTCCAGTGATTGGCATTCAGGCTCCATGTTTGCCCTCTTGTGTGTGTTTTGGTTCGGATGTTGATGTAAGTCCAGTGATTGGCATTTGGGCTCCACGTTTGCCTTTGCCTGTGTTTGTTTGTGTGCGTGTCAGCCGAGCTACGAATGCTCTGATTCTCCTTCGTCCAAGGAGATACGTATGCATAGGATGCGATATCCTAGCGAGCATGTGTCGTTTCCCCAGTCCGAACTACTTCAACTCTGATGTCTTTGCCTGATAGACTAAGTAGGCCCAGGATGCGACATCCTGCCGAGTCAGTTTCAGTCTTGTCAGTTTTCTTGTGTCTCTTTCAGCCAGTGTGTGTGTGTGTTTGAGCAGTGTTTAGCAACCATATTCCTTCCTTTTGCGCGTGGATCCCGTCGAGTACGACGGATGCGTAGGGGTGCTAATACCTTCCCTTCGCATAACCGACTCCCGATCCCATTCTCTTTGGTCGCGAGACCATGTCTTTTCCAGGTTTACTCTGAGCGTTTCCTTTCCCTCTTTTGGGATAAATAACGCACGGTGGCGGCTCTGTTGTTCTTGTTTTCCCGCCGGTTTTTTCACGTAATGCGACAGCTGGCGACTCTGCTGGGGACATAGAGAAGTTGACCTGTGCTGGTCCGTCTTCCCTAAGCGAGTCTCTCCTAGCGCTCTTTAGGTTAGGGCTTTGGTTGCTATTTGCTGTTATTTATTGCATGCATGATTATTATGTTGTATAAATGTGCATATCTACTTGCATGCATCATACTATCATGTTGCTGTCCTCTGTATAGGTGGTTCTCTCTGTTGGGGTGGGTGTTCTGAGTGAGGCCCAATACCCAGGCCTGAGTATACACCTAGGATTAGAGTGGTCTCATGTTTCTTCACATGTTGTACGATATGATGAGGAGACGTGTCACCACAGCCGGACGAGGTTCATTTGAGAGAGTCCTTCTGGGTGGAGTTATTCCGCTTAGGTCGGATTATCTCTTATGAGCTGTTGACTTCGGTGACCGTTCTTTCCCGGATCTTTGGTTTAGACGATCTTAAGAGAGCTACAACGGCACACCCGAGAGGGCAAACCCGTTGAGTATCTTTGCCCGATTGTTGACACCCTTGTCCACCTTAGGATAACCTTGTTAGAATTCACCTGTGAGGGGAGGGTTTGATCTCTACAGATACGGTTTCTGCCAGTGATGCTGTGATGGTGACTTTGGTTCAGCCGAATTTATGGACATTTATTTCTGGGACGCCGGAGTTCTGTCCGTGGTTTATCAGCGGGTTCCGTTTATTTCGGATCCCCGGGTTGAATTTGAGAGTACTTGTTCAGAGGACCTGACTGTCATCCGTTCAGTGGATGTTCCTGTGATGATAGTGATGTAATCTCCAGTTCCGTTTATTTCGGAACTCCCCAAGTCGGATTTATGGTGACTCAGTTGACTGTGACTAGTTCAGAGATTGGGTCTTCAGATGACTTGGTGGCACAATAACCTGCATTCATGCATTTGCGTCATATCATTTTGCATTCATCTGCATTCAACTCATGTCTGTCCATACTCAGGGTCCATTTTTTTAATTGAGGCTCAGGTTGAGAGACATCCAGATGTCAGAATGTTGTTGATAAAATTTTATTTGTCTCGATGAAACCGGAATCAAAGGACAGAATTTTCCTAGTACGGACAGACATTGCATGCGTGAGTCATACTAACCCATTTGTTGTTTTGTAGGCGTCAACCGGTGCGCATAGCTCTTCCATTGAGACATACAGTCAGACTCAACAAATCCAAGCTGATGGATCTTCCCAACGCCGACATCCTTGAACTGAAAGAGAAGATGGGAGAGCTGATCAATGTCATGCAAGAGTTCGCCTTGGGGCAGAAAGCAATTGCCGAGAAGGTGGGGAGGATTGAAGACTGGCTGAGGAAGGGGGAAACACAAGGAAATGCTTTGTTGTCTGGACCGAAGAAACCCTTTAGTGACGACCAGCGCAAGGATGAGGGTGAATCAAGTGTTGTGTATGCCCAGAGAGGACACGGTAGGGGTCGTTACTACCAGCACACTGCTGCAGTAACCATCCCTGCTGGTAATCAGTCAATCCGACAACAACCTCAGCCAACTCCCCAGAAAGCACAGGGAGCTGGGAACCAAGTGAGAGGAAAGGGGGTCGATCGCCATTTTGACAAGCCACCCATGCCATATGCTGCTCTGTTTAAAAGGTTGGTGGATCTTGGGTTGGTTCGGCCAAGGATGTTAGCTCCATTGAGATCAGATCAGAGGCCACCCGACTATGATGAGAATGCCAGGTGTGAATTCCATTCTGGTGCGCCTGGGCATAACCTTGAGGGGTGTAGAGCCTTTAAGCATACTGTCCAAGACCTGGTGGATTCCAAGGCCATCAATTTTACACTATCACTGAATGTTAATGCCGATCCCGTGCCGGTGCAGGGTCAGGTGATGGGGGGTGTGATCGCTGAAAATTCAGATCACGTCTGTGCGGTGGGGGAAGAGACTGACAGTGACTGTGAACTGGAGTCATGGATAAAATCGTGCGCGGCAGGGAACTGGAAGGCTTAAAAAGATCAGCACTGTCACTCATCCTGAAGAGTAGTACTTTCTTATTTTCAGTTTTATCTGCATGAAAGCCATACGTGTTGCCCGACACGTAATGGTCCATTGTAAGGGCCACCTCATGTTTCATTTTGCAACATTTCTGCATCATTAATAAATGGACGTTTTTCAATAAAAAAAAGCGGTGTTCCCTGTTTTTCATTTATTTTTGCAGTTTTAAAAACAAATAAAAATGGTAATGTTTATTTTCATTTTTCCCTTTTGATTTGTCTCGTTCCAACTTCGACAAGTAATTCTCCGGATCTCATTGATAACAATTTGGTTACACCTCGTATGGCTTCGACAATCCGATCTATCATACCGAAGAAGAAGGCGAAGAAGATTGTGATCTGCTGGAATTAGCCAAGTCGTTGAAACAAGAGGAGAAGGTGATTCAACCACACGAGGAGCGAGTCAAGATTGTCATCCCAAGCACCGCCGAGGTCAGAAAGCGAATATTGAGGCCGCTTCAGAGGCAAGTCAAGAACAGGATGGTATATGTGCGCCTGGTTGTATCTAGATACACCAAGGTAGGATACCAATGTTGTGGAGGCACGAGTTACCATGGAGAGAAGACTGTCCTCCAGGGAAGCGGAAACCGGTGCTGAAAGATGAGAATGTGTGTGGACTGTCGAGACGTGAGCTGAGCTAATCTGAAAGATGAATTCCCGGTACGTCACAACGAGGTATTGGTTGATTATAATGCTCAGCTTATCTTCATGGATGGCTTCTTGGCCGAGACCAGATTGAACTGTTGCCAGATGATATGACGTAAACCATGTCCGTCACACAAGGGGCACCTTCTGGTTATAAGGTGATGTCGTTCAGTATCGAGAAGGCCGGTGCCAAGTATCAGAGGTCTACGGTGACTTTGTTTCATGATATGATTCATCATGAAAGCGAATACCATATTGAGGACATGATGACAAAGTCCCAAGCAGAAGAGGGGCATCCGGTGGATCAAGTTGTTTGACAAGTAGAGATAATTCATACTGTTGAGTTCGAATTAGCGCACTTATGGAGTGCTGTCCAGCAAGCTGCTGAGGCATGTTGCGAATGAAAGAGGAATCGAGGTCGATCCTGCAAAAAAAAAAAAAAAAAAAAAAAAAAAAGAGAGAAAAGTAGCAGGAACCTCTGAAGAAACGACTGTTAATCTGGTACTCGGCAGCCCTCGAGAGGTCTATGAGGTGCGTACTAAGTCAGCATGACTAGTCTTGTCGAAAAGAGTATGCAATTTACCTAAGCAAAAAGTTTATTGACGGTGAAACAATACACTCACTGTTCGAAAAAACTTGATGTACTTTGGCATAGGCTGCTCGCCGACTGAGACAGTGTATGCTGATTCATACCACTTCGTGGATATCCAAAATGGATTTGGTTAGGTATATGTTTGAAAAGCTAGTAGCAACCCATCGTTGATTCTCAACCAAGGAAGTCTGAAGTCCCTGATGAGGACATCTCGAGGTACTCGAATCGAAAGATTGAGAGTGACCGATCCCGGAGGAGGGGCCTGACCCTGAATCCGAATGGATTTTGATGTCTGATGGGGAGAGTTTAAAGTGAAGGAGCTAGTGTTTCCCCGATAACATTTGAACGCACCAACGATGGTGGCTGAGTACGAAGTTGGTATCCTGAGTGTCGTACTTCGGTACGTGCATCTACCTGGGGCAGTTGTACCCAGTGAGTGAAGCGTGGTGTTAACCGAGAAGTGCGACCTCGTGGGTAGCACGGAAGAGATGTGGTGTTGAAAAGGATCCTTCCTCCTCAACGATCGTGGGGCAAGTGGATAAGCAGTTATGAATGTCCATTCGTGGTCAAGAAGGTTTCCCCTGATAGAACCTTGTAGTTGACGACCACGGATGACAAAGACTTTCCATCCCCGGTGAATGCGGACGCAGTTAGAAAATACTTCGTGAAAGAGACCCGCTGGACAAAAAGAATAAAGAGTCCAGGCAAAAAGGGGCATCTCGGCGAACCAAAAAACAGAAAGAAAAGGTTCGGGCAAAAATTAGGGATAAAAATGAAAAGAATTTGTACACCCGGTAAGTCGAAAACCCGCGAGGGCGACTTGGGCAAAAAAGGGTATCCCGGTGGACTGAAACCCGAAAGGGCGGTCCAGGCAAAAGAGGGGATGAAACGAACAACTGCGTCCAGCATGATCGTTTGTGCTCATGATGACTTGGATAATCTCCGACAGAGACCGATCGGAAGCGTCTCGTTCAGAAGACAGAAAGTGCGGAAAGTCTTGAGGACATATGAGGTGTAACCGAGTTGGAACCCGATGAGATCACGGTTCCGCATTGCCAATAGGATAGATTTTTTCCTTTGTGCGCAATCACCTCTTTCCAGGGTTTGCTTCTTGTGTGTTGCTCAATTCTGAGCCATCTTTTTGTTTCAGTCAATAAAGTGTGTGTTCAGTCAAATAGTTTTGTTTTTGTTTTCATTACCGCTTTGATTACGAAAACATCCGTTCGTTTTGATAAAGAATACTTGCATTTTGAAACATAGAGGTCCTTTCCGATGCATGCTTGTGAGATTAAAATCTGGAAATCTTACTCGGAAGTTTTGAGTGACCTAAGTGTTGAAATATTGAAACACCTGGAGGCATACCTGGGGCACGTTTTTATCTGACGATTTCTGATGCAGGTACTGTTAGATATCTTCATTCACTTACCGGTGGTACTGTGAACCCCTGTTGACAAAAATCCCGGCAGAGCCTGATCAGGGGCAAGGGATAGTTGAACGGTGAAAAGACAGTGAAGGATTACGACGACGGTCCTGGAAAGTTAATCAAGAAGACTCTTCAAAGTCTGATGATTGGAAAGTTTGTATGAACCAGGAGTTCGATCCCCGTGGAGTACGGACGAGATTGGGAATACAAGATGATGGAGCAGAAAAGTCCAGAAGCGTCTGGGAGTTCGTAAAAGAGGAAAGCCGACACTATGGGTGGACGATGGATGCTGCTGTTCGGCGACTCGACAGGTGTTCCGTGTCTAATAAGTTGTATTTCCCCAGTGGGTGTGAGAGGGTTACCTCCCTAACAGATTCGAGATCAGTGTCTCCTCAGCAAGCCTGAAGGTTGCCGTATCCCCAGCGGAGTTGTGATTGTTTTCCAAGTCTGGAGCTGTCTTCCCAGCAGAGGTTGTGTTGATGGTTTTTCCCCAGTAGGTTGGAAATGGACGCGGTGATGAAACCCTCAGCACAGTTCCTGGAGCTCCCTAGTGTTGTCCCTGGAGGAGACGTGTGTTTATGCATTTCATCATTTAGATAAGCATAGCATATTGCATCATTAGTGCATAGCATTTCCATGATCATGGGGCATTGTGTAAAGCAAGAAAAAACTCATGCATCAACATTGCAAGCATATCCATTAGCCCTAGGCCGTGGTGACCAGCCGAGTTTGGGTTGTTGGAAAGAGTTTAGCATCGCGCCATTGGATCGGTTTCAGAATTGGGTTCATCAGCATGGTTAAGAAGTTAGTGCTTTCCCAACAAGTGACTCCTTAGTTGAGTGGGTATCCCCAGCAGTATTACTCTCCGAAGTTGGCAGCATCTTGCAAGCTTGGGTCTTTTCCCTTAGCAAAAGTGGGTGTGTCTGATCTCTCCATGTAGAGCCAACCCCTTAAGCAGAAAGTGTCTATCCTTTCCTGCCATTTCCCCACTGAGATACATCCTCGTGGATGACGGTTGTTTCCGTTCCCTCCCTAACGGGAGGGGTTTTCCCTATTGAGTTCTTTCCTCATTAGGATGAGTCTTGATCCAGTCTGCCTTTTTGGATCGATCCTAAATTGGCTCCCCGTTGACTGTTTCTTGTGCTTCCCTGGGGCATAAATGAATAGTTGCTCACTAACCGACACTCATTCATCTCATCCTCAGCGGAATTTGTGGGCCTCTACCTACAAATCGGTAGTTGTAAGTCCTATCGTCGTGGTTTTCTACCTACAAGCCGGTAGTTGTAAAATCCCACTTTCACCCCCTAGCAGAGGTAACCTTTGTGGTTCATTCTGTTTGTTGGCTTCTACCTGCAAACCGGTAGTTGTAAGTCCTATCGTCGTGGTTTTCTACCTACTAGTTGGTAGTCGTAAAATCCCATTTTCCTCCCCTTGTTGGAGTTAACCCTTTGTGCTCATCCTATTGATGACTGGTTACTTTTCTGTGGTTTTCTACCTACAAACCGGTAGATGTAATCCCCTCTTTGTGGTATTGGTAGTCTTGTCCCCTTTGGATACTTGCCTTGATCAAGCAGTATTGTCCCCATTAGGTCTTCCCCTTTCTTTTGGGTATTTTGCTCCGAGTTAGCAACTTTATCCTCTTTTGATTGGTCATCTTTGCATACCTAGTCCTGGTACCGATGCCTTTCTTTTCGGTCGATTTATCCATTTAACAACCTACAACCCGGTTATGGATAATCTTCCATGCGAGTGTATTATCTACGTTTTGACGGCTATAGATAATATGTCTCATGAATTTTCCGGTATTCAGACCGAAGAAGTTTCCGACGATCAGGTCGATGTACTTATGGCACTCAGGCCAATTTTCCGGTATTCAGACCGAAGAAGTTTCCGACGATCAGGTTGATGTACTTATGGCACTCAGGCCAATTTTCCGGTATTCAGACCGAAGAAGTTTCCGACGATCAGGTCGATGTACTTATGGCACTCAGGCCAATTTTCCGGTATTCAGACCGAAGAAGTTTCCGACGATCAGGTCGATGTACTTATGGCACTCAGGCCAATTTTCCGGTATTCAGACCGAAGAAGTTTTCGACGATCAGGTCGATGTACTTATGGCACTCAGGCCAATTTTCTGGTATTCAGACCGAAGAAGTTTCCGACGATCAGGTCGATGTACTTATGGCACTCAGGCCAATTTTCCGGTATTCAGACCGAAGAAGTTTCCGACGATCAGGTCGATGTACTTATGGCACTCAGGCCAATTTTCCGGTATTCAGACCGAAGAAGTTTCCGACGATCAGGTCGATGTACTTATGGCACTCAGGCCAATTTTCCGGTATTCAGACCGAAGAAGTTTCCGACGATCAGGTCGATGTACTTATGGCATTCAGGCCAATTTTCCGGTATTCAGACCGAAGTGGCGTTCAGGCCAATTTCCGATTTTCAGATCGAAGAAGTATTCCTCCTCTCCGTTGGTGTCGATAAACGTCGAGTTTTTCCCAATCATCCGTTGATGATTTGGTTGTGTTCACTCTCCCCAGTAGAGTTTCCTCCTCTCCGTTGGTGTCGATAAACGTCGAGTTTTTCCTAGTCATCCGATGATGTCTAGTTGTACCCCTCTCCATGCAGAGTTACCTCTCCGTTGGTTTCGATAAACGTCGAGTTTTTCCCGATCATCCGTTGATGATTCGGTTGTGTCCTTCTTCCCTAGTGAAGTATTCCTCCTCTCCGTTGGTGTCGATAAACGTCGAGTTTTTCCCGGTCATCCGTTGATGATTTGGTTGTGTTCACTCTCCCCAGTAGAGTTTCCTCCTCTCCGTTGGTGTCGATAAACGTCGAGTTTTTCCTAGTCATCCGATGATGTCTAGTTGTACCCCTCTCCATGCAGAGTTACCTCTCTGTTGGTTTCGATAAACGTCGAGTTTTTCCCGATCATCCGTTGATGATTTGGTTGTGTCCTTCTTCCCTAGTGAAGTATTCCTCCTCTCCGTTGGTGTCGATAAACGTCGAGTTTTTCCCAATCATCCGTTGATGATTTGGTTGTGTTTTGTCTCCCCAGCAGTAGTCCTCCTCTCCGTTGGTGTCGATAAACGTCGAGTTTTTCCCAATCATCCGTTGATGATTTGGTTGTGTTCTGTCTCCCCAGCAGTAGTCCTCCTCTCCGTTGGTGTCGATAAACGTCGAGTTTTTCCTGGTCGTCCCCAGTTGGTTACCTCTTCGTTGGTCTTGGTAAACGTTGAGTTTTTCCCATTTCGTCCGTTGACGTATGGTTGTATCTCTTCCAGTCATTCATTAATGTCTGGTTACCTCTCCGTTGGTCTTGGTAAACGTTGAGTTTTTCCTAGTTGTCCGTCGGCATCTAGTTGTGATTTTTATTCCCATTCATCATCGTTGTGATGTCTGGATGTGGCCGTACCCTTTGAAAACAAAAACCAAAAAATAATAATGTACCCAGTAATAAATATCAAATCCCAGTGGACGTTTCCATTATTGGATCCCTGTATTGTGCAAATTCTACGGTTCTTAGTATTCAATCCCTGTTTACCCTGAAAGTCTGACAGCCGTTGCTATCATCCGTTCGGGTTCCCAGCTGATTGAATAGGGGCAGCTGTAGCACCTCAAATTTGCACCTATCATTGTACATACATTCTCATATTAGGTCATAATATTTAACATAGTCCACTGCATAGCATTGCATTGTCTTTTGCCTCAAGTGCAAGATCATCAGAAGAATTAGGTCAAACTGATCAAGAGATCAGTCAATCAATCAAGCAAGTACAATCTCCATTGAGCCAAGGCCCTAGGTTTGGTCCAACATGTTCACATGACCTAGGGGTCCTTTGGAAGTGTTTTGGTCAGGGATTGGATGTTCAGAAGTCATCAGTCAATGCACATTTTACCAGAAACCCTAAAAAGTCAACCTTGGTCAACTGGGCTTGATTTTATGGTTTTGATGGTGGGATTTGGTTTGAGAGGGTTCATTCATGTCCATATAGGCCTCATATAACATGTCAAACACCATCATGGAGGAATTTGAAGCCAGACAAGAAATTTCCAAAAATAGAAACTGGACCTGTAATTGAAACTTGCCAAAAATGGAAACTTCTTGATCCCAAACTTACATCATGATACAAGCTTCAAATGAATTTTTGCCCAACATGAAAGTTGAAGATCTTGTTCTCCCATTTCCAAAAAGTCCAAGAACACTCAATTCCCATGTATGGTTGGCAAGTTATGATCAATTCATTTTCAGAAATTTTTGAACTTCAAAAGGCCATATCTCTCAAACCATTTGGCCAAATTTGGTGGGGTTTTTTCCAACAAGTCACATTTGACCTCCTCTTTCCAAAAATGTAACCATCATGCACCAAAACATTACAAATCAAAATGGCCTTTTTGCACTTACATGAATTAATTTTCAAGAGAGGTGAAAAAAGTGAAACTTCAATATAACCATTTCCAATCTATTTGGCCATTCAAATAAGGTCTGAAATGTTGTTTATGGCTTGTTGCAAGCCCAATTTCGTGGCTTTTGCCCTTGCACCTCACCATTCAAGCCAAAGTGGTCATTTAGCAAAACTTACAATTAAACTAATTTGTGTTTAGCATTCAATTAGAAAACCATAAACATAAGTATATATGTCATTTTTCTGCCATTTTGCAACCCTAGCAGCCTCTGAACACACAGAATTTTCTCATTCTCTCAAAATTGGACATTTTGCATTTTGAAACTTTACTCTGAAAATTGCAAAAACACTCGAGCTATCCTTGCTTGCTACATCATCTCTCATCATCTTTGAACTGATTCCAAGCATCAAACACTGACTGTAAAGACCATTTCGTGACTGTTTTCTCCAAGCTCCATTAATGGCAAAGTTTGATTGGAGCCAAACCAAGCTTTCTTGAGCCAAGCAAACTTCATCATTCATCATTGGGAGCTTGTTGGAGCAGCTGTTTCATCACCAAAGATCCAAACAACAACTGTTTCACCATCTTCTTCAAAATCAAGTAAGAACTCGACCTCCTTATTTCTTGAAACTATGCCATGCTTTAGTTAGGTCTTGTTGTGTTGGTCATGTTGGAACTTGAATCATTAAAAATGGTTAATTATTCTGAGAGAAATCTAGGTTTTAAGTTTGATTTTGAAATATGTTTTGGCTTGATTCGTGCTGTTTAAGTTGATTTAATGGAAATGGCTTTTAGATTATGCATGTTGGATGTTTGCTGATCATGAGGATGTAGTCAATTTGTATTTCTGGGCATTTTAATTTTCCACGATTTTGGAAGGGATGAGGATATGTTACTGTTCAACATAAACCCTAATTGTTCATGAGTTGCCCAGAATTGGTCCCCTGTTCACGTTGCATGCTACTGTATGCTCATGCTGGCCAATCAGCTTATTTCATTTTCTTGCCCAAAACGCGGAGCTTTAGTTAAGTTGCCATTTATTTACAAAAGTCCCACTGCCGTGGCACATGTCCCATTAAACTCATGTTGTTCTTCAATATTATTTCATTTGATTACATCACTTTACAAAATTCATAAGTTCATCATGCTTGATCCAATTTTAATGGGATTTTTTGCATTTGATTCATCATGACCTCTAGTATTTTGTCATATTTTTTTCCAGATTTGTTTGATGAAAGGATTTTATTTGGTATTAGGGTTTTGCTCATGTGCTCAATTGTTGTACCTTTTACCAAATCATTTGTGAAATAGTGACACTTTATCCTATGGCCTTGAAATTTTTTGTGCATAAACTAGACACATCCATGGTGATTTTGGTATAGAGTTCATGAATTTATCATCTCTGGTCATTGAGTTATGATTTTTTGAAGTAGGGTGTGACAATTTGTGTCACACCATTGATGTGCAACTTGATGATTTTCATAGCCATGCTTCTTGACCTCAAAATGGATTGAATTTTTGCATGATTGAGCTTGTGTATGTCTAGTTTACATGTGATTTTTTGTGGATTTGTTTATGGCATTTTCCAATTGATTGAGATTTTTGTCCCCTGTTTGGTCTTATGTTGACTTTTTGTGACACTTGTTCCCATTTGTTTTGTGAAATTCTCATACTTTATTAGATAGACATGAAATTTTACATGTGATTACTAGACATCTTAATCTTTGCCATGGTTTTAGTCCCATTCATTTATCATATGCCATCCCTGATTTATGATTTTTTGAAGTTGATGCATGTTTGGTTGACTTCTTTGAGCATGTTCAAAATTGCCTTGCCTTTCTGATTTTCATTGGCTGCCTTCCACTTGTCCAAATGAGATGAAATTTTACATGCTTACCATGCTGTGGGTTGTGATTGATCATGATTTATTTGATGATTTTTGGAAATGTTTAAGATTGCTTTTGATTCAAGTCTTGCTGTTGACTTCTATGAGCTTCTAAATGCCATGCCTTGACTTCTTTTGTTTATGAAATGATGATGATGATTGATATGAATGTGAAACCAATTGGGTTTATTTATTGATTGTTTAAACATGATTTTGGATGCTTGCCACTTGCTGTTTTAACTTTTGCATTCCCTTTTGACCCTAGGCTTTCCCTAGTGGTCCTGTTACTCACATTTGAGCTCATTTTTTTAGGTTAACCAACAATTGTCCAATGAGACCAACATAAATTGGTTATGTGTGTTTGTTTATCATGATTAACATGTTTTGTTTTGTAGGTTGCTTGGCTCACATGCCTTGAGCCTTGTGCCTTGCACATTCATTTGTTTGTGTTAACTGTTGACTTCTGTTTCCTTTTGCTTTAATTTTGAAGTTGTATACTAATGTCTGCTTGACTATTTCAGGTACTTTTAGTTGCTCAGTTCCTTGTGAACTTTTGCTTTGCTTTGCTTGAATAAGCAATTTGCATTGAGGTATACTTCTAATCTTCATGTAGTCTGGAAGACCTGGCCTGTTACTTGGCCAGGCAACTGTCTGAAGTCCTCCTTAAGAGGCAATGTTTGTGGATGTTTAAAATTGTCCTTGTACATATTCAAAGACCTCCTAAGTGAAGAGGCAATTGGCAGAACCCAAGGGATATGCAACCTATCCCCTGCTAGTCTGTGTGTCACTCACCTTGCTCACACTACCTGTGTTGATGCATAGTGAGTAAAAGCCCAAGATCTATAGAGTCTAACTTGTGGATAGAGTTCCCCCTTTCTGAACTCCCACACCTTCTGATATTCAAATGCTCTCCCTGACCAGGGATAAGAGCAATGAGGCACACCCCTCATCTCCTTTCATCTGCTTCACCTTGACTCTCAATGTCAAGGTTAAGAGCTAACACTACCCAGTTCCAGTGGTTTGTTTGTTGAGGTTGATATGACCCCTCGACTAAAACCTAGCCTTGATGTTTGAGCCCCTTGTTGGTGTGTTTATTTCATGCTGTATGTGCTTGTGTGGTGTGATTGTATCCCCTAGGTTTGCTAG
This sequence comes from Lathyrus oleraceus, assembly GCF_024323335.1. Taxonomy (NCBI): domain Eukaryota; kingdom Viridiplantae; phylum Streptophyta; class Magnoliopsida; order Fabales; family Fabaceae; genus Lathyrus; species Lathyrus oleraceus. The sequence goes on along the minus strand of NC_066585.1, from coordinate 140,723,839 downwards.
ACTCCGCGTAGTCTCGTTTGCATGTCAATTAAGGTAGCACGGTTCCTTCGTATAGGACTTCCTTTCTTGCTTGAGCTTTCCTAAAACACAAACAAACATTATTCCCTCTTAAGGATACGTTAACTCCTTCTACTACAGGTGAGTAAGTCTCCAAAGGTCGAGCATCAGGTAGATTGCGCAGTGACGTTGTCCACTTAAAAAACACAAACCAACGGGAATAGTTTAGCCGAACTACGGCAACTCTGATTCTCATGTCCAGATGAGATACGTAGGCACGAGATGCGATGTCTTGTCGAGTTTGACTAACAACTAACACTAATTCTCTTCTCTCGCCCTCGTTGCGATTGAGACCTCCCCTTTCTCTTGCCCTAGTTGCAATCGAGACCCTTGCTTCCTGTGCAAGTTAGGTTTGGTGTGGCTTGCTTCCTGTGCAAGTCATGTTTAGGATAGGCTTGCTTCCTGTGCAAGTTAGCTAGAAACCTTAACTTAGGGATGACTTTGCATGACAACATCTAGGCTCGAGTCGTAGTCTCCCTAGTGTTGTGTCTCCCTCTGTTATCTGGTTAGGCTAGTCCTTTTCCCTGCGTAGGGGAACTACGTCGCCCTGATCCTCATACCAGATGAGGTACGTAGGCAGGAGATGAGCTGATCTCTCCGGGCGCCCTTTTTCTTTTTTGTGTGTGTTTTGGTTCGGATGCTGATGTAAGTCCAGTGATTGGCATTCAGGCTCCACGTTTGCCCTCTTGTGTGTGTTTTGGTTCGGATGTTGATGTAAGTCCAGTGATTGGCATTCGGGCTCCACGTTTGCCTTTGCCTGTGTTTGTTTGTGTGCGTGTCAGCCAAGCTACGAATGCTCTGATTCTCCTTCGTCCAAGGAGATACGTATGCATAGGATGCGATATCCTAGCGAGCATGTGTCGTTTCCCCAGTCCGAACTACTTCGACTCTGATGTCTTTGCCTGATAGACTAAGTAGGCCCAGGATGCGACATCCTGCCGAGTCAGTTTCAGATTGTCAGTTTTCTTGTGTCTCTTTCAGCCAGTGTGTGTGTGTGTTTGAGCAGTGTTTAGCAACCATATTCCTTCCTTTTGCGCGTGGATCCCGTCGAGTACGACATAACCGACTCCCGATCCCATTCTCTTTGGTCGCGAGACCATGTCTTTTCCAGGTTTACTCTGAGCGTTTCCTTTCCCTCTTTTGGGATAAATAACGCACGGTGGCGGCTCTGTTGTTCTTGTTTTCCCGCCGGTTTTTTCGCGTAATGCGACACCCCTAAAGGGTAAATCTGACTTTGGAGGAAACACTTGATGTTTATAATACCACGAATTTTCATCTTTGATCTCTTCAACAACAAACACATGGGCTGGCCTATCAAGACGCATCACAGTCAAATTGGGAACTTCATTCCAATACTTTGCTACAATCGTTGATGCCAACGTTGCAAGAGCTTCTGCCATCTGGTTTTCATCTCGAGGTATATGGTGAAACTCAACCTTTGTAAAGAAAGTTGAAATCCTCCTCGCATGATCTCTATATGGTATCAAACCGGATTGATTCATCTCCCATTCACCTTTGATTTGATTCACAACCAAAGCTGAATCTCCAAAGACATCTAAATGCTTAATTCTTAGATCAATGGTCTCTTCAAGCCCCATAATGCGAACTTCATGTTCTGCCATATTGTTTGTAAACTTGAAAGTCAATCTAGCTATAAATGGAAAGTGCGTGCCTTGAGGAGTCATAATCACTGCCCCAATTCCATTACCATATTGATTAACAGCTCCATCAAATACCATGCCCTATCAGGAATCGGGTTCTGGCCCTTCTTCAAGCAATGGTTCATCACAATCTTTCATTTTCAGGTACAAGATCTCTTCATCAGGAAAATCATATTGCACTGACTGGTAATCTTCAATTGCTTAGTGAGCCAAATAGTCAGCCAAGACACTACCTTTGATTGCTTTCTAAGATTGGTATTCGATATCCTACTCTGATAACAACATCTACCAACGGGCAATCCTCCCAATTAAAGAAGGCTTCTCAAATATATACTTGATTGGATCCATTTTGGATATCACCCAAGTGGTATGATTCAACATGTACTGACGCAGACGCTTAGCAGCCCAAGCCAATGCGCAACAAGTTTTCTCTAGCATAGAATACCGAGTCTCACAGTCAGTGAACTTCTTACTGAGGTAGTAGATTGAAAATTCTTTCTTTCCAGTCTCATCTTGCTGACCAAGAACATAACCCATACTATCTTCAAGCACAATAAAATACATGATCAACGGTCTTCCTTCAACAGGCGGGGACGAAATTGGAGGTTCAAGCAGATATTCTTTGATACTGTCGAAAGCTTTCTGGCAATCTTCGGTCCAATCACAAGACTGATCTTTCCGAAGAATCTTGAATATAGGCACACATGTGGCAGTCATGTGTGAAATGAATCTTGAGATATAATTCAAACGGCCGAGAAAACCTCTAACTTGCTTCTCAGTTTTGGGCGGAGGCATCTCTTGTATCGCTTTGACCTTGGCGGGATCAACTTCAATACCCTTCTCGCTGATAATAAAGCCCAACAACTTACCAGAACGAACACGAAAAGTACACTTATTGGGATTCAAGGGGAGTTTGTACTTCCACAAACGCTGGAATAGCTTCAACAAATGCTCAACATGATCCTCTTCATCAATAGATTTAGCAATCATATCATTAACGTAGACTTCAATCTCTTTATGCATCATATCATGAAAAAGAGTAGTCATTTCTCTCTGGTAAGTTGCACCAACATTCTTCAAACCGAAAGGTATCACTCTATAATAGAATGTTCCCCAAGGTGTAATGAATGTGGTCTTTTCCATATCTTCGGGTGCCATTTTAATCTGTTTATATCAGGAAAGTCCGTCTATAAACAAAAAGACTTTGAATTTAGCTATATTGTCTACCAACATATCAATGTGTGGCAGAGGGAAATCATCTTTGGGACTAGCTTTATTCAAATCTCGGTAATCAACACACATGCAGACTTTTCCATCCTTCTTCGGAACAGACACAATATTGGCCACACATTGCGGATACTCAACGGTCACCAGGAAACCAACATCAATCTACTTCTTCACTTCTTCTTGGATCTTCAATGCCATATCAGGATGCGTTCTTCTCAACTTCTGCTTGACTGGTAGGCATTCCGGCTTCAACGACAATCTATGCTCCACAATCTCAAAATCCAAACCAGGCATGTCTTAATAGGACCAAACAAACACATCTGAATACTCTCGGAGAAGATCAATCAACTACTTCTTAACATCTGGACCTAGACGATACCCAATCTTGACTTCCTTCACATCATCTTCAGAACCCAATTTGACTAACTCAATTTGCTCTCCGAATGGTTGAATGGCTTTTCCTTCATGCTCAAGAAGACGAGATAACTCATCACTTACTTCTTTATCACTTTCCTCCTTAGCCTTAAATACAGGAAATTCAAAATTTGGAGAAGGATAAGGATCATTGTATTCAATGGGGTTAGAAACCAACCTGCATAATGATTTGATATTTTGATTTTAGAGAAGTGAATTTGTGACCAAATATTATGTTTTTTGTGATTACCATTTTCAGAATAATGTAAAAAAGTAAAAATAAAACATCATAGGTGTGGCTGAATAGAATTATATTTTATTTAATGATCAATTTAAAAATGCCCAAATAATTCACTTCTCCCTTAGGCATAGAAGAAGGATTTTTCGAAAACAAATAAAAGAAATTACTTAGGTCGATGCATTATAATAGGAATATCAACAGCAGTCCAATTGTCGCAAGTCTTTCCATGCATCACGAAATTGGTGCAGTCTTCCTCTTTGTCGTCCTCTAGCACATCAACTAAGTGTTTTTCATTGCCATGAATGAACCCTCTGCTGCGGAAGCTGAGTTGCATATCCTCTGATCTAGCAGCTGACGATCCTTGCTGAAAACCCAGACCGGTCCTATTCTTGTTATCGGAGACCTCTACCACTCGTCCTCACTGATCAACAATTCCTTCTTCAACAATCTTCCTTGCATCCTTCAATGAGGACATAAGTGCCACAAATCTCTTTTCAGCAGCAATAGATAAGGCTTAGAATGAAGTTCCAACCTCATTCTCAGCTTCAACATAAGAGAAAGATGACAAGTGGCTAACCAACAACGCCTTCTCCCCACCAACAATGACTAACTTCCCATTCTTGACAAATTTGAGTTTCTGATGCAATGTGGAGGTAACAGCTCCCGCCTCGTGGATCCATGGCCTTCCCAACATACAACTGTAGGCCGGGTGGATATCCACTACTTGAAAAGTCATATGGAAGTAACTCGGACCTATCTTCACTGGAAGGTCCACTTCGCCAATCACCGTCTTGCGCAAACCGTCAAAAGCCTTGACAATTACACCACTATATCTCATAGGCGCTCCTTGATATGACATCTTTGATAATGTTGAATTTGGAAGCACATCCAACGAAGATTCGGTGTCAACTAGCACATTGGATAAAGCGTCATATTTGTAATTCATGGAAATATGCAAAGCCAAGTTATGATCCCTACCCTCCTCACGGAGTTCTTCATCACAGAAACTGAGATTATTGTAGGAAGTGATGTTAGCCACAATATGATCAAACTAATATATCGTAACATCATGTTCCATGAACGCTTGCTCAAGAACTCTCTGTAGTGCTTTTTGTGCGCTTCTGAGTTCATAAGCAGAGACAATACTAAAATCTTTGAGGGGGTTTGGAGCAACTGCTCCACCATATTGAACTCACTTTTCTTAATCAACCGAAGTACCTCATCATCATCGTTAGTCTTAAAATTTTTGGATTCACCATACTGACGCTTTGGAGCACTAACTGGATCTACTGCAGGCACTTCTACTTTCTTACCAACTGTTGAATCTTCCACATCTTTTGGGAACACTGGTCCAAACACTCGACCACTACGGGTCACCTTGGTAACATCAGCAATGCTCACGACAGAACTGGTCATAGGTAATGGAACCTCTTGACCATCCTTCACCATAGTTGCATTGTACTGATAAGGAACAACCTTATCGGATGCGTACGGGACTGGATCAGCCAACCGTATAACCAACAACGATACCGATCTTTGTTTGATACTGTTACTATGGTTGCTATCATATTGAATCACCACGCTCTCAGGATTCTTGAATACTGGCACTATTACATTAACATCGTCATCAATGTGACGGGATTGAACAATCTGGATCAAGCCTTCATCCATCAACCGTTGGATGTCCCTTTTCACAATCTCACAACCTCTTGAATTAACACTGCAAATAGCACAACCATCATGGTCATGCTCACAATCGCTCAACAAACAAATATCCTTGTGCATCGTCACCAAGGATCTCCTAATGAAGCGGACATCGAATACTTTGAACTCCCCTGGACAACCGTCCACCATATTAACAGATGAATTTCCATGGGGGGTAGTGGCTTTGCTTTCACGTTGGGTGCACGGTCCTCAAAGGACATCATTCCACTTTTTACCAGCTTCTGAACTTCATACTTGAGTGGGTAACAGTTCTCAATATCATGTCCGGGTTCCCCTTGATGAAAAGAATAACGGAGGTCTAGTTTGTACCACCATGGAAGTGGTTCAGGAATTTACGGAGGGTTTCTTGGTTGTAGCAGGTTCTTGAGAAGCAATGATGGGTATAGCTCTGCGTATGTCATTGGAATCGGGTCTAAAGAGACCTTCTTCCTCTCAAAATTCTGTTGTTGATGATTGTTGGTATTGTTGTTGTTGTAGGTGTTTGTTCGTTGTTGTGGTTGTTGTTGATGATGTTGTTGTTGTTGAATTGGTGCTGATTGACTGGCTGAAAACACAGGAATTACTGATGATACTTGATGATGATGTTGATAGGGTGGTTGACTTCTTCTAATCTGAAGCCTCCTATGCCTCCCACATGAAATGGCATTGGTTTCACTGTCCTTCTTCTTACTAAAACTGTTGTCGTATATCTTGTTGGACGATACCTATTCCTTAGACAACCTTCCTTCTCGGACACCTTCTTCTAGCCTCATCCCCATATTTACCATTTCGGTAAAATCACTGGGGGCACTGGCAATCATCCTCTCATAATAAAATGAGCTAAGGGTCTTCATAAAAATCTTGGTCATCTCCTTTTCCTCTAAAGGAGGGTTGATCTGAGGAGCTAGTTCTCTCCACCTCTGAGCATACTCCTTAAATGTTTCTTTGTCCTTTTGAGACAGTGATCTCAATTGATCTCGGTCGGGAGCCATATCAACATTGTACTTGTACTGCTTTACAAATGCTTCACCCAAGTCGTTGAAAGTGCAAATGCTCACACTATCCAACCCCATATACCATCTTAATGCAGCACCGATCAGATTGTGTTGAAAGTAGTGGATCAATAGCTGATCATTGTCTATTTGGGTAGACATCTTGCGGGAATACATCACCAAATGACTTAGTGGGCATGTGTTCCCTTTGTATTTTTCAAAGTCATACACTTTGAACTTTACCGGAATCTTCACATTCAGCACTAGACATAATTTAGCAGCACTCTTCCCAAACAGGTCCTTACCTCTCAAAGTTTTCAACTCCTTGCGCAGCTCAAGAAATTGATCTTTCATTTTACCCATTTTCTCATATACATCCGGGCCCTCAGAAGGCTCTGAATGATAAATGGTGTCTTCCACACGAGGTAAGGTATGCACGACAGGCGATGGCACAGACATGACTGAGCTAGATGCCGGTGTGGAAGCAAAAGTAGGCGCAAAGCCTTCAGGCATGAAGTTCGGAGGCATTCCCCACGGGAATCCAGTTGGCATAATGGGTGCGAAATGAGCAGCAATAACAGGCATGGTGGAGGTAGCCACCTCTGAAATGACAGTCATCTGAGGAGGAGGAGTTGCATGCATTGGAGAAGACTGGCTCTGTGTAGCTAGAACTGACTCCATCATGGAAGTCAGGCGGGCGATCTCCTCTTTCAAATCTCTATTCTCTTGCTCAAGATGTTCCATGATTCTGGAGTGATTGGTGCGAGTATTGTACCGATGAGTCAGCTTGGCTGAAGCACAGAAGAAACACCAATGAGACATCTGGCGAAAGAGAAACCTGCTATGTAAATGATGCATGGAATGCAATGGTTGCTTATTTTCATTTTCAAGGAACTTACCACATTATTTGCAAATATATATATATCTATATATATATATATATATATATATATATATATATATATATATATATATATATATATATACAATAACAATTGCGACAATTTGATATGATAATAAAAATATCTTTTATTTATATAATTGGAAGGGTTACACTGAGTATAATTTCAGAAACCAAATGAAAAATACAAGAGAAAAGGAGACTAGTCATCGTAAGGATCCCTAACAACAATGTCACAAGATCTGGCTGTAGGCACGTACTTCTTTCGAATGCGTCAAATCTCGGCCTCAAAAGAAGCCTTCATCTGAGTCTTCTCGAGGACAAGCTGGTCAACAATCTTCTTCCAAGCAACGGAAGGCTGAGGCATGCTAGAGGAAGATGAAACCTCTGGCTCTCTCTGTCTTTTTGTCACATGGTCTTCAAGTAGCTCAATAAGTGCATCTTTTTCCTTAGACTCAAGCTGCAACTCCCCATGCTTTTTGCTTAAAGCATGGAAACGTTCTTCCCACATATCCTTCTCTCGCTTCATCTTGGCGAGTGCATCTTCTAACTCTTCTACATCTTGGTTAGGGAGAGTTAATGGCTCAACCATAATCATAGACATAGGTCTCTCAAAAGGATAAGGCATCTTCAATTCCAAAGCTCTCTTCTTCACCCAAAGAGTGTAAGCTTCCGAATCTACACAATGGCGCAAACCAAGCTCGGATCTTCCTTTCCTATGAAAATTTAGCCAAGCATGCACAATCTTATGCTTCAAATGTTGGGGATCTTTACTCTCTTGATAGAAAAGACCTTCTAACAAATTGTTATTAGGTTTGTCTCTCAAGGGGAACCCAAGTTGACGACGAGCCAAAGCAGGGCTGTAGTTAATTCCTCCTTGTGTACCAATGAGAGGCACATTAGAGAATTCACCATAACTATCAACAATCTCCAAACTGCTCAAAGAAGGATCATACCACATTATATCACCATTAGTGAGAGACATAAGTCTCTGAGACCACCGTAAGCAGGTGTCGGAGGCAAGTGTGAAATAAACCACTGGTACATAAGAGGAATGTAACAGACAATCGTTCCACCACCCTTAGAATTACTTAGATGCAAAGAGAAATACATATTACCCAACGAAGTAGGCACATGATTCCCTATAAGAAAATTCTAATGGCGTTAACATCAACAAAATTGTCAATGTTAGGGAACAAAGCTAAACCATAGATGAGCAACACAATGATAGCTTCAAAAGCGTCGACACTACCAGCTTGAGCAAAGGCAGTAGCTTCCTTGATGAGAAAATCAGATGGAAACCCAAACAACCCTCCTTTCTTCACCCAATGAGACTCTATCTCAGACTTCTTCAAGTGAAGAACTTCAGCGATAAGATGAGATCTAGGAATCTCTTCCAATCCACTAAATGGATGTTTTTTAGAAACTGGTATTCCCAAGAGACGGGCGTACTCCTCCAACGTAGGCACGAGCTGATAATCCGGAAAAGTGAAGCAACGGTAGAGAGGATCATAGAACTGCACTAACACACTAAAAAGTCCTTCAACCATGTCAGCAGACAAGATGGACAGAAGCTTCCCATGACGTTGTTTGAAGTCCAAGGGATCTAATAAAAAAGATGCTAGCTTCCTTAACTCTTTCAAATCGGGACATCTGAAACTGTACTTCTTAGTGTTCCTTCGTCCACAATCCATGGTCTGAAATTATTTGCCAATAACACCTCAGCTCCTTGAAACTTTCGTGTGATGAATGTTATGATGTGTATGAATGCATGAATGTAACAATCACAGATAAGGGATCACACACAAGGAAAACAAACAAAGGTCAAGGGATGAATCAAGTCATTGTCAAGATCAATCATCCTTTTTGGTGGATTATGATTTACACCTTATCAACATCCAAGTTCCATTGATATTGACAAGACTTGATTGGATCAACCAAGAATCAAGGGTTTGTTGTAAGTCACGACCATGGAGTCTGGGTAAGAACCATCCCAAAGGAGTGAACTAAGGATAAAAACATGTAGATCATGTTCTAAAAAGTTCCCAGAGTCTCAATTCCATCTATCGGATATTACAGGTTAGGATGACTGACTCATCAACCCATAATATTCTCAAGAGAAACTTGTCTGAGTGTAGTATCGTGTAACAACTGTTATCAAGTCTACACTTGGACAGTCTTCGCACTACGTCCTAAATAGGCCAAGAGGGGAGTAAATGTTCTACGGTCCTCAGCTTCTCGGACCCCAAATTAGAGATAGTAATACCAAACCACAAATACTTGTGTGACATTTCCAAATCCAAAAGGGTCTCCACTGAGCAGATGGATCTCAAGTCAACTTGTTAAGGACTACTCCACATAAGTCGAACATGACTATACCATCCTCCTATATTAATTGCACTCAAGTTCTGGTTAGAACTTATCTCACCACTCAGAGATCACCAAGCACAACAAGCATATTATATCATAAAAACAAATATACATACATCAATTATATACAATTATATACACATAAAAAGTAGGCTAAACCCACTGGAGACTACTCCCCAGCAGAGTCGCCACTTGATTTCTGTAGCGGTAAATTCATGATCATCATGTTATGGATAAGCAAGATATCAAATAACAGGAGTCGCCACCGCGCTTTTATTGTTTCCAAGGGAAAAGGGAAAAGTACGAACAAAACCCATAAATAAGAAGTTTTCAAATCAAAACTAATTAAAGGCCAGAGTGTCATAGGTACTTCTAGGGAGCCCTTTCTTGTGTGCATATGTGTTTTTGTACAAATGATGATTGCAAGCAAATACAATGGGGGGATGAGAAAAGAATTTGTTAATTAGATTTTTGTGTTTGACAAGACCTTCAGACTTGTGCCTACGTACCAACATAAAAATAAGGGATCAAAACCTCGTAGTTCGTGGTATAAATTTCAAAGTGGATGCATTGCTTTTAACAAAAATTAAGTTTGAAAGGCACAAAGGCCTAAAAATGGCTTGAATGAGTTAGTTCTTTTGGGATTTTGAAAATTTTAAGTCAAATATAGTTAAGTATATTTACAAGTTTGATTAAGAAAAGAAGTTTGAAAATGCAATGGCATAAGGCCAAAGTTTCTAATTTGCAAGATGGTCTGATTTTTGGAAAAAAAACAAGCACAAGCAAAGAAGTTTTTTAAAAGGAGGAAGAGATTTTTGAAATTAAATAAATGGGGAAGAGATGAAGAGACTAATCCTAAGCATAAATTTATAAGTTGTGAGTTGAAAAGATCTGACCAATGAGCTGCAATTCAATAGACAAGAATGTCATATAGAAACCCAATTTCCCTTGGACATTAGAATCCAGCAACAAACAATGCACAATATATCAACTTGAAGAGGAAAGGCATCAAATAAAGATAGCCACCACCTAGCTTAGTAACTCCATGATCTTCTTCAAATTTGCTCATGTAGTAGATGAATTCCACAATGCACAAATCACAGGTTCAAAGTAACAGCTTCACAATGATCATGTTGCAGATGAACTCAAATGGATCTTCAATTATGTATCAGATGAAGTTTCAAATTACAAACACTTGGTTACATGAAATATGGCATTGGCCAAGTACTTTGCATAGGGAGTGTTGCCTAAATTCTAAGTCCAATTGTCTTAGATCAAACCAACAGTCCACACAAGAAGTTTTTTAGGGTTTTAGTTCTTATTATGTACATTAGTAGTCAAAGACCACACAAGTAATCACAATATGCACAAACAAAATATGGTCCAAGTGGACAAAGTGAAAATGACATTAACATAAACAATTAGAATGGTATGAAAAATTGTAAATGAATAAGACTTAAAAATAAAGTGCATTAAAGTAAATGACTTGAAAGTAAATGTTAGTTGTTAATGAGTTAGAAGTTAATATTACTTTTTCTTTTTTAAGTCATTCTTTGGAAAACACTCAACTCACTTATCACAAGCATGGATCCTTGAATCAAGACATCTCCCAAAGGGAGGAAAAAAGGCCAAGTTTCCACACAACACCATGAAAGAGGGGAGACTTACAATCTCACTAACTAGAATGCTATGCCTTTTTTGTCAAAATTTAGCGCTATGTTAAGCAATCGTAATTAGACTTATGTAGAAGAGTCACAACTATTTGAGATCGGGCAATAGAATTTTGGTGTTAATGCATGTTAGAGACATGGTATGATGAACTATGCTCATGAAACATACCACACACAAAATGAATATGCAAAAGTGAGGGCCTAATATCATCCATACTTATGTTGATTTTGAAATCAAATAACCTTAGGATATAGAGACATTATAGGTCTATGACATGAATGCATAAAGAAGGGGAATAAGATGAAGAGGGAGGGGAAATAGATCAAACTCAAATTGGATAAAGGAGGACTTTTACCAAATTAATATCATTCATTCATTTTGGGAGATGGAATGTGTTGGTGTAAGCCCTAGAGGCCAATAATTTTGGTACTTGTATCGAATTATTTATTAATAATAAAAGGCTTTTTCTTTATTATGTTTGTTTAATAAAGTCCCTAGAATAGCTAGTCTGTTTAATGTATCAAGTATGACTTAATCATGAGATCACATTAACCATAAGGACATTATTCTTAAAGTATCTGTAGTCAAGCTTTATTGTAAAGTGGGATAATATTAAAGCATGAAGACTATTATGTTTATAGATTGATAATCACATCTCATGGATCATGGATAAAGAGTTATCAAGTCTTAAACATAGGTATGAATATTAAGAGTAATATTTATACTAGATTGACCCGCTATGAGAATACTATATAGAATGTTATGCAAAGTGTCATAAGTTATTCTCATGGTGATAATGGTGTATACCACCCTTCGACCTGAAACCACTATGGACCCTAGATGTAGAGTCGAGTGCCTTATTGCTGATCAAACGTTGTCCATAATTGGATGACCATAAAGACAGTTGATGGGTACTCCACGAAGCATGCTAAGGGACATGAGTGACCTAGATAGAATTTGCCCATCCTGCATAACAGGATAAATGTCTATGGGCCCAATATTGAACTGGACAAGGATGACACGGTCTATGCCTTGTGTTCAATATAGACATAAGGGCAAAAGGGTAATTATACACATAATTATTATCATAGAAGGATTTGTCAGATCACATGACATTTTCGTGTCTTGGGTAGCAGTGATGTGTTGCTAGATACCGCTCACTGTTTATTATGTTAAATACGTGATTTAATATAATTGTCAATGTCGCAAAAACCTATAGGGTCACACACAAAGGACGGATTGATGAGAGATAGAGTAATTAAGGAATACCGTAATGTACGGTGCCCTTAAGTGAATTATAGAACATCTTAAGGTACGGTGTACTTAAGTAGAATACGAAATATGGTAAGGTACCACGCGCTTAAGTGATTTTGGCATATGATAAGATATGGGCCATATACACTTGAGTGGGCTTTTTAGCTTGCAGCCCACACAAGTGGTTCTATAAATAGAACCCTTGTGTAGAAGCATTGTTACACTTGCAATTTCGTTTCTCTCTCTCTCTCTCTCACACACACACACACACGCACACACTCAAAGCCTTCATTCGTAGCAGCTAGCACTGAGATTGAAGGAATTCGTTCGTGTGGACTGAGTAGAGGCGTTGTCATCATTCAACGTTCGTGATCGCCACAAGAGGTAACGATTCTATCACTGATCATGCCCATTCTTAAGGATCATTAAAGGAGAAATTTTAAATTCCGCTGCGTTTTGGATCGCCCTTCTCCTTCAGAATGTACATCCCATCAATCCCCAAAATCCAATGATCTTAATCTAACAAAGTCAAATAAACCTTGACCAAGGCCCAACAACACAAGTCAAACTTACAAAGTCAATAAAATGGCTCAACACAATTAATTTGGCCTTTATTTAATTAAAAATACTAAAACTAATGCATTAAATTAAATATGGTTGGTCAATTTCCTAAAACCTCGTCAAAACACTAAAGAAATGGCCATGAGATTTATCATAGGTCAAACAAGGTCAAAGGACCTTGGAGAAAAAATTTCAGAATTTTTGGAAACTTAAAATTATCTTTAAACAATTAAGAATAATCACAAAATCAATGAAATCATGAAATATATTAATAATGATCCAAAAAATAGTTTTAATTCAAAATATGAAAGAGGATTTTATTTATAGTTTTTTGGTGAAACTCTCATATTTTTTGGATCAATATTAAAATTAATATGAATTAATGAAAATCAAAGGAATAAAATGAAAATCAGAAATTACAAAAAAAACGTGGACCACTCGATCTGCCTCATTAATTGAGGTGGCAGATCAAGTGGCTGAGCCCGTGCGTTCTACAATGCACCTGAGTCAACTAATCACACGCATGGTAATCAGTATGTACGCTCCAGGTTAAAAAGTTTTGAAATGGATCAATGGTTTTGAACCGTGCCAACGCACCACCGGAGCAAATCTCCGATCACCTTCTCAGGCGAGCCTCGCCGGACTGGTTCAATCATCACCATGACTCAAATGAAAAAGGAGGACATGATCTTAAATAAAAAATGGCGTAGATCACGGATCTGACCTCAATTTTAACTAACTCCAAATATATAGAAAGATATGAGGAGTTGAATTTCGAGGTGTGTCAACTGAGTTGTTTCGATTTGACCTCAAAGCAACCCAATCTTCTTGCCTACATTGGTAGGACTTCAGACAACCAAAGATCCAAGAGAATTGATGAGAATTGAGTGAGAATCGAAGAGAAGAAAAAAACCTGGAAAATACCTTCAATGTTGTGCAGAACTTGATCTTTCTTGCTTCAATTTGTGCTTGATCTCACTCAGGAAGCTTGCAGAAGTGGTTTAGGGTTGGTACAAAGCTTTGGATCCTGGAGTTTTTGAATCTCCAAACAGTGAGATTCAAACTCAATTTTCAAATGAAAATTATCAGGTTTTCCTTTGAACTGAGAGGGTTTGAAGAGTGGAGGCAAAGCTGGCGCGCAAGGGTCCTCTGAAATGAGCACATGGTCTCTATTTATAGCAAATTGAAGTGTTATTTGCACACTTAAAATTTTGTCCAAATTTAGCAATGCCATGTTCATGCTTGCATGGGCGTGTACAGGCGCATGAAGCAATGCAATTAGGTCCAAAACCAACCATATTGAAGTCTGAATGAAACTTGAATGGCAATGCAAAGTGAAATGATCAATTCAAGTTTTGATTTTGCCAACTGATGCAGGCATGTTAACACTATGCGCAACCTTAGCAAACATCATCCAAAATGAATGAATGAGGACTCTTTGGAAATATTAGATCAAGAGGAACAAGTCTTATGTTTAACACTTTTACATTTGGAACTTTGATCATGGTGAATTTTGAGGTGGAAGTTTGGAAATTTCAACATTTTGAAAATTATTTTAAGTGTCAAGTCATATACTTCATTATTCCACCTTGCTTAACTTTTTATGTGAGCTCCAAATGAAAAACGTGTCTTCATCAAAGTTGTAGCTATTTCAAATACCTTCAAAATGGTCACAAATTTGACATCATTTCAATTTATAATGAGTGATTTATGCATTTTTTAAGTTGAGGAAAATCACTTGTTCAATGGTATTGGTCCAAAATGGCCTATAATGTATCCTCATATCACATGCTCATAAAAGTTGATTCAGCTCTCACTCAAAACATAAAAGTTGAAGTAGACACATCTAATTTTATTGTGAAACTTTGAAATATTTCATATCATAAAAATTGAGCATGTTATGGCCTTGGGAAGTTGACTTTCAATTTAGGGTTTAGACAAAATGACCTATAAAGTTTCAACATAGAAAATGACTTTCCAAAAAAATTAGCTCTAGACCTCAACATGAAAGTTGTCCGGAATATCATTTAGAGTAACTTAGCTCTTGGAATCATTTTCATATGATAAAAATTGTAGGAAATAGGGTCTAGGGAGACCCAGTTTTGATTAGATGAATTCATCTGGCCGACCACCATCAACCAACTTGCTAACTTGCAATTCTCTTGACTTTTTAGGCTCATGGTAGATCATATATGCATAAGATGATGAAATTTTAAGTTTCCCTTGAGGAATTTGATCAATTGATAAGGAATATTGTTGAAGAAGTTACTCAAGATACCCAGACAAACTAGGGTTTCCAATGCAAACCAATTCCAAACTCTTGAAGAATATTTGATCAAAGTAACATGTAAAGATCATTGGGACTCATATATGATTCTTAGAGCCATTGTGGATCATTCCTTGGTTGTGCTCTTAGCAATGAGGGTCTTAAACCCTAGATGTGAACTTGATAGTTCAAAGGTTATCATGCCCTACCTACAAAAGAGTTAGGCAAATAGAAAGACATATTTTTCGTATTTTGGTTAGTAAAATGATAATATAAAAGTATGATACAATCACATGGTGCTTGGTGATCTCTCCCAAAGCAAACCTAATGAAAGAGGGGTAAGGAGGATGCCAAGGTATGATCCCAATGCTAATGCATATGATGAAATTACATGAGGGATCTTAGGGTTAAAATAGGTTCATCATAACACAACATAACCTAGAGGAGCTTGTAAGACCCCAACTTTGACCCTAAGATCCCTCAGCTATCTTATCATTTGCATTGGCATTGGCATTGGGATCACACATTGGCATCCTCCTTACCCCCCATTCATTGGGTTTGCATTGGGAGAGATCACAAAGCACATTTGATTGTATCATACTTTGTTTTTCATTGTTTACTAACCAAAATACCAAAAATATGTCTATGTATAGCTTTGTTTCTTTTGTAGGTAGTGTGTGCATCCACTAATGCCTCATCAAGCTCATATCTAGGGTTTGAGACCCTCAATGCAAGAAGATTGATCAAGAGATGGTTCACATTGTTTCTAGACATCATATATGGATCCCCATTGTAGCAGGGTATTCATTACCATTAGAGATATTGACTAAATCCAAGGTAAACCATACAAGTCGAGTCGCCACCGCACTTCTATTTATCCAAAGGAATGGTTAGAAAGCGAACAAAAACCTAAAAGTTTTATCGAATAAAAAAACTAGTAAAAATGTCAGAGATCTGGGTAAGGGGGTTGGTTATGCAATGGGAAGGTTTTAAGCACCCCAAAACATCCTAGATACTCCTAGGGAGCCCTTTTCATAAGTGTTGTTCTAGTCTAAAGGGTGTAGGTATATCTAAAGTACTATTTACTAAAAAGAAGGTTAAAAGAAAATGACTCGCAAAGATGTCGCATCCACTGCCTATGTATCTCATCTGAGTATGAGAATCAGAGTCTTCATAGCTCGGCTACCTATGGGTTAAAGAGAAGTGTGCTCGGTAAGACGTCGCGTCTTATGCCTACATATCTCATCTGGAATGAGAATCAGAGCAAAACTTAGTTCGGCTAACTAGGGGTTAAGGATTGCCATCTGAACATGGACTTACAACAAAGGACACCAGCTGTGTCAAAGGAGGGTGGGCAGTGTGTTCAACGTCCTAGCAGTAGGTGTCGCAGCTCGCTGAATCGAGTCTTAGGCGGTTACCTATTTGCAATAGAACGGACTGACATGCCACAAGATCGAAGACACACGGAAGGTTTAAAAGTGGGGAAGCTCTGCTCTAGAGTTGTCATGCAATATGGACCTATGTGTTAGGATTTACAAAGGGGAACATCTACCTAATGTTAGCATGCAATGAATAGGGGAATTCTACCTATGTTATCACACACAGGGTTCTACCTAATGGGTGCTACCTAAACGGAACAAGAGTCCACGGATGGAGCGCGGAGAGGAGTTACGAATAAGGGTAGATGGCGATGCCGGAGGCAATCGACTTACAAGAGGATAGATGAATGCGTGCTGGTTCTGGTAAGTTTTGAAAATGATTACTCGACGTTGGATCGAGCTTTTGATCTTATTTTGAATTGGTTATCAGATGTTCGTTTTAATTCTTGTATTAACAGGTGACTAAAGAAATAAAGAAATAAATATTATACACTTTATGGGAGAGGGGTACATTTGTTATGAATGGGAATTGTTCATGGCAAACAAATAATAAGAATATATGCCTCATACATCATACAAGTAGGCAACAGTTATCAATCAGATCAGATTAATAAACAATATATAATCAAACCAAAGAATCAAATAATGGAGCATTTAAACAATGCATGGGAGTATGAACATGTTAAATAATCAAGCGATAGAAAGCATGAATGAGAGAAACAAGTATAAAAGATAACAGATGAATCAAACAGATGAAAATATGCACACGAAGGGTCCACTGAATAATTTAATCAGGAAATGAGGTAAGGACCAAATAAAATCAAGGTAAAAGGCCTCTAATACATGGCATATGAGATGAACGAGGGAGGATCAAAAGATCTCTTCAATTGCCATAAGCAATCCCTAAGTCAAACATCGATCATAAAGAAGTAAACTGAAAATTCAAGTCAACTTAAAAAATAACAAAAAAAAATAGCAAATTAATCAAGAAAATTATGAAAAATTAAAATAAATAAGGTGGGGTCGGGACATCATCATCCCCCAAAAATATTTTAAAAATAATGAAAATTGGCACTTGAATTAATTAACACAAAACATAGGTCAAACCAAAAGTCAATTAATAAGACTAGGTTAGAAATAAATCAAGAATAAATAGTAAATTAATCAAGAAAATTATGAAAAATTAAAGTAAATAAGGTGGGGTAATGAAAATTGGCACGTGAATTAATTAAAATAAAACAGAAGTCAAATTAAAAGTCAACCAACCAAACTAGGTCAAAAATAAATCCAAAATAAATTGAAAATGTCAAATAAAATTCCAAGAAAAGGTCAGGTTGACCATGAGACAGTGGTCAACCTTCATCCCAAAAATCAAATGCTAACAATGATTTTAAGTCATAAAAATAAAATCAATAAAAAAGTGTGTTAAAATGGACCATTTAGAATAAATAATTAAAATAAAATATTAATATTAAAAAAATACGAAAATAAAAATTATATAAAATTAAATAAAACGTTCAGAAAAGTGAAAAATATTTTTGGGAAATTTTATGGACGAAGAAAATATTTTAAATAAGAAAAAGAAAAATGAAAATGGAAGGATTAATGGTGATGAACATGGTAAGCAAGCGTAGATATATCAAAACATGGCCATGGAAGAGATGATTACCTAATGGAAAATATAAGTGGAATGGAATCTGATATTTGATGAAGCTTTGCCTCCTTTCCACGAAATTCCAATGCTCCTTTAAGGTTAGGGTTTCAGCTTCTTAAATAGGGTGGATTAGGTGTTCTCATGGGTTTTTTAATAAGTGATTTATCCATAAGAATAAAAGTGTGAAGTGAGGTGTAAAATGTTGTTATTTTAGGCCAAACTTAAGTGAATGGATGTCCAATGCATGGCCAAAAGAGGTAAAAAAACGTGACTGGTTTGTGCAGCATGCTTAGAAAATCTGATTGGGCAAGCCAGGCCCAAAATCTGCCTAGAAAATCAAGTCATGGTGCCCACTTTAAATGAATGTCTCTCTCAAACCATGGATCCAAATGAGATGATTCCAAAAGGATGTGAAAGAGGACATGGCAAGGTACAATTTTTGGGAAGCAAGTATTTTCAAATAATGCCTTGAGGTGCAAGAAAACTGGCCAAGAAGTCTTGACAAGTTTTGAAGATTTTGGACTTAGAAATTTTTCTAAGTGTCCTAAAAAAATGTCTCACTTTGACTAAGCATAACTTTCTCAATTCTAATCCAAATGGAGCAAACTTTATATATATAGAAAGCTTGGAACAAGTGGAATAACTTTCATGTTGGGGAAATTTTCAAATGGAGCTTTTATCTTGATGCAAAATGGGCTTAAAGTGAGTGTAACGATCATGAAAACTTGCCCTAAATGGAAAGTCAACCATTTCCAAATTAAGTAACTTTTCTAATTCCTGATTAAATGATGAATCCATGATCCAGCCTTGATCAAATTTCCCATGTAGGATCCCCTAGGCATGGATTTTGAGATTCCACTCTCAAAATGTCAAGAGTTGACTTTTCTGACCCCACAGTTGACTTTTCCAAACTGTCTGATTCCCGATTCCATTGATCAATTGAAGCACTTCTAGCTCAAATAAAGAGATGATTTTTTGTATGTAGACCCTTGTGGACATATGGAGGGCCATGGAAAAGAGTTTCACCCAAAGAATCAGAAATAAACTGATTTTATACCAAACCCTAGTTTTAGGGCAAAATGATCAGGAACTGATTGCACTGATTGCCAATGGATCTTTCTGAGATGATTGTGAATCTTCCTAGGCTGAGATGCCTCTCTAATCATGACATGGATGAGCTCCTCTACTTCCAACCAAACATTTCCTATTATAGGTAGCCATGAAACCCTAATTTCTGATTAAATCCAGATGAACACTCTGATAAACTGAGGACCATAATAAGATACTTGGACCCCCCTGAGACCCTTGAGACTTGTATACTTAGAAAATAAAGTCCAATTATCAATCTTGCTTTGTGTGGGCTCCTTCTGTTAAGGAGTGATCAACCAAAACCTGATTTCCATGTCCCTAATGCAGTATGCAATGAGTATGACCTAGTATGATGTCAATGAAATGTAGAACATAATCCCATGCTTCCAGGAAAAATGTAGGGTAAATTTTGGGGTGTTACACCCATGTTCTTCATTTGTCATTTTGATCAAGAAATCATCAAGAGTTTGAAGCTTGTTGGCCTTGGAAGCCCTAATTCATCTAGGTATCCTGTGTGACTCCTCAGCAAGTTTCTTCAACATTTGACCAAATATATCAAGGTATACTTAATTATACATCATCTTATACATATAAGATCCTACATGAGTCCAAGAGATCAAGAGAACTTCAAGTTTGCAAGTTGGTTCATGGTGGTTGACCAGAGAAAGTCAACTAGTCAAAACTGGGGTTCACTAGATCCTATCTCCTATAATTTTTGTCATATGAAAATGATTCCAAGAGAAAAGATACTCCTTATGACATTTAAAACGACTTTCATGTTGAGGTAAATATCTAGGTTATCTTGGAAAATCATTTTTTATGGTGAAAGATTATAAGTCATTTTGTCTGAACCCTAGTTAGGAGGTCAACTTCCAAGGACCATAACTTGCTCAATTTTTTTAAGATGAAAGCCATAAAAGTTTCATAATCAATTTCAAGATGTTCTCTCCAACTTTTATTCTTTTAGAAATTTAAAATTCAGCTTACAAGGGCATGTGCCAAGAGGAAACATTATAGGTCAATTTGGGCCATTACCATTGAACAAGAGATTTTCTTCAACTTCTAAAATTCATGACTCCTTCATGAAAAATCCAAATGAGGTCAACTTTGTGACTAAAGTTAAGAGGTTCTAAAGATCTACAACTTTTATGAAGGAATGTTTTCCATTTGAAGCCCATAGCAAAAGTTATTCAAGGTTGAAGTAGTGGACATTTAACTTGGTACTTAGAAAAATTTCAAATATGTTTAATTTCCCAAACTTCCACTTCAAAATTAATCATGATCAAATATTCAAATGGAAAGTTTTCAACATGAATGTTGTTCCCCTTGATCTCACCTTTCCAAAAAGTCCAAAATCACTTAATTTGGCCAAGGATTGAATGACTTGTGCATGGATTTTCTTCAAGGTCCCATTTGGATGAATCTCATTACCATTTGCCAATTCCAAGTGCATGACTTTGTGACACACTTTCAGCATTGCTCATGATCAATTTTGGACCCTTTGACATCATTTCATAGGCCTATCACACACCCATGCATCCATGCAAGTGAGAATTACTATTTTTGGCATTTTGATGGAAGTGTGTGGAAATCAATTGCATTGCCTATAAATACAACCCCTGATGCTCATAACTTGCCCAAACTTTGATCCTACAACCCTACCCTTCACTATTAGAGGATAAACTTGAAGGTTTTCAATTGAAAATTGAGTTTCAATTTCACTTGTGTTTTGAAGTTGAAACTCCAAGAATCCAAGTCATTCTTTGATCCAATTCTACTCATGCAAGCTTCTGAAATCAAGCCAAGGCCAATTGGAAGAAAGATCAAGCAATATTCAAGCTCCTCGAAGGTGATTTTTCGGAAACTTCATCTCTTCGATTCTCTCTCAATTCTTCACCATTCTTGATTTTTGGTCGGTTGAAGTCCTACCAATGTAGGCAACAAGATTGAGTTTCTTTGAGATCAAATCGAAGCAATTCAGTTCATGATCCTCAAAATTAAAATCCCTGTATCTTTCAATATACTTGGATGGGAGAAAATTAAGGCCAAATTCGAGCTCCAGGGCATTTTTCCTTTGAAATAGTGTCCTTGTTTTCCATTTTTCATTGAGTTGAAGGTGGACCAGTCCGATGAGGTCCACTAGAGAATATGACCGAAGCTAGGGCTTTAGTGGGGGTGTTGGTAGCGTCACATCCATCTGATTGTGGTCCAATGATCTAATCATGGCCTTTGATTTGAATTACCCACTTTACAGCGCGTTGACTTGGATGTATCGTAGACACCACGCGCATGACCATCAGATTTGCCACCTCAATTAATGAGTGAGATCTGATGGCCCTTAATTTTTATTATTTTATTTTAAATTCTGATTTTTTTGTTTAATCCTTCTATTTTATTTAATTCATATAAATTTTATTTTTAATACAAAAAATATGGGACTTTCACCAAAAATCTTTAAATATTTTTCTCTTCCATATCCTGAATTAAACTTTTTATTTTGATTAATTTAGATATTTTTCATGAATTAAATGTTTTTATGCATATTTTTAATTGTTTAAAAATACTTCTGACTTTCCAAAAATAGTGAAATTTTTTGTCTAAGGTCCTTTGACCTTGTTTGATCTACGATAAATCCCTTGGCTATTTATCTGGTGTTTTGAAGGGATTGTAGGTTTTGACAAAATTAAAATGCATTTTTATTCATTTTTTGAATTGATTTTTAATTGTTTAAATGCTTAAAAATATTTTTGAGCCATTTTTATGGTCTTGTGATGTTTGAATTTCTGTTTGGGTCTTGGTCAAGGTTGATTTGACTTTTGTTGGATCAAAACCATTGGATTTAGAGGATTGATGAAATATACATTTCATCTCCCAAAATGAATGGATGGTTTATATTTGATGAAATTCCTGCATGATCAATTTATATTTCTATCTTCCCCTCCCTATTCATCTTCATCCATATTCTTTCCCATTACCTCATTTGACCAATGAAATCTCTAATGTCTAAAGGATAATTGGTTCATCAATGACCTGGTGTCAGATGAATCAATTCAAGTGTGACTGAGATAGGTCCCTCCCTTTTTCTATTTTCTTTTAGTGCGTGGTATGTTTTAGGAGTTTGGTTCTTCATACCAAATCTCTAATATGCATTAACACCTAAATTTTTATTTCCCGACCTCAGATAATTGTGTCTTCTACATAAGTCCAATTACGATTGCTTAACATAGAGCTAAATTTTACCCTCAAGGCATAACATTCTAGTAAGTGAGATTGTAAGTCTCCCATTCTTCATGGCATTGTGTGGAGACTTGACCTTTTTTCCTTTCATGGGAGCTAGTGGCATACTTGTTGAATTATCCAAGTAGGAGCCCTTCTCATGGAAGATGTCTTAGTTTAAGGATTCATACTTGTGAATGAATGGTTGAGTGTTCTCCAAAGAATGACTTAATCAATTAAAAATCACCACTAATACTTGACTAACTTTTAACTAACATTTGACTAACTCATGTTAATATTTCTTTATTTTCAAGTCATTTACTTTATGCAATTTAAATTTCAGTCATTTATCATTCATTGCCATTTACATTTCATTTAACTTGTTTATGTTTATGTCATTTTCACGTTGCTCATTTGAGCCATATCTTTTGATTGTATATACTTGTTTGTGTGTTTTGATTTTGTTTTTTATTTTAGGACCTTAAAATACCCAATAACAACAAAAACCCTAAGAAACATTTGGTGGACTGTTGAACTTGATATGAACTTTTGGACTTAGGATTAGGCAACATTTCCTGTGCAAAAGGACTTGGCCAATGCCAATATTCTGAGACTAAGCTATCTTGAACTGAGCCTCCATCTGATACAAGCCTTGGGATTTGTTTGAAATCATCTGTTATTCTGTCTTTATGCTTAATTGTTATTTTGATCTTGTGTCTGATGCTTTGCTCTGGGTTGATCAAGGAATGTTTCATCTGATACATTGGAATACAAAAGAAGATTGCTAGCTATTGGAAGTGCTTGCTTGGATGTCACCATATTTATTTGATGCCTTGATCTTCATAATGTCTGGATAATGTTCATTGCTTGATTAAAGTCCAAGGGAAAATGGGTTTCTATATGACATTCTTGTATGTTGGATTGCATCCCATTAGTCAGATCTTTTCAACCCTTAACTTTTAAATTTCTTCTTAGGATAGTCTCTTCATCTCCTCCCACTTCTTAAATTTCAAAATCTCTCCCCCTTTTAAAAAACCTTATTTGCTTGTGATTTTAAACTTAGACTTTGTTTTAATGATTAGAAACTTTGGCCTTATGCCATTGAATTTTTTAAATCTTTTCTTAACCAAATTTGTAAATAAACTTAACCATATTGACTTAAATTTCAAAAGACAAAAAAAACCAATAACTTCATTCAAACTTATAGCCCTTTGTGCCTTTTCATTTAAAACTTTTGTTAAAAGCAATTCACCAACTTTGAAATTTTTACCACGAACTACAAGGGTTTGATCCCTCATTTTTATATTGGTACGTAGGCAC
The DNA here is from genome assembly GCF_024323335.1 of Lathyrus oleraceus. NCBI lineage: Eukaryota > Viridiplantae > Streptophyta > Magnoliopsida > Fabales > Fabaceae > Lathyrus > Lathyrus oleraceus. The sequence continues at coordinate 140,699,862 of NC_066585.1, read as the reverse complement.
AAGACCAAAGGTCTTGTCAAGCACAAAAATATAATAAATGAATTCTTTTCTCACCCCCAGACTCTATTTTTCTCAAACATCTTTTATACCAAACACATATGCACACATAAAAAAGGGCTCCCTAGGAGTACCTAGGACACTTTGGGTGCTAACACCTTCCCTCTATGTAACCAACCGCCTTACCTGTAATCTCTGGCATTTTTTTAGTTTTGATTTGAAAACTTCTTATCTTTGGGTTTTGTTCGTCCTTTTCCCTTTTCCTTTGGAAATATTAAAAGTGCGGTGGCGACTCTGGTTTTATTAACGTTAAGCTTATCCATAGCTTGATGGTCATGAATTTACCGCTACAGAAATTAAGTGGCGACTCTGCTGGGGAGTAGTCCTCAGTGGATTTAGCCTACTTTTTTATGTGTATATATTTGTATATTTGATGTTTGTATATATTTGTTTATGTGATATAATTTGTTTTATGTGCTTGGTGATCTCTGAGTGGTGAGATAAGTTCTAACCCGAACTTGAGTGAAATTAAGATAGGAGGATGGTATAGTCATGTTCAACTTGTGCGGAGTAGTCCTTAACAAGTTGGTTTGAGACCCATCTACTTAGTGGAGACCTCTTTGGATTTACTGATGCCATACAAGTCATTTTTGGATGGGCATTACTTTCTCTGATTTGAGATCTGAGAAGCTGAGGACCGTAGAACATTTAACCCAACTTGACCTATTTAATACGTAGTGCGGAGACTGTTCAGGTGTAGACCTGATAACATTTGTTACGCGATACTACACTCAGACAAGTTTCTCTTGAGAATATTATGGGTTGATGAGTTAGTCATCCTAACCTATAATATCCGATAGATGGGATTAAGACTCTGGGAACTTTTTAGAACATGACCTACATGTTTTTATCCTTAGTACACTCCTTTGGGATGGTTCTTAACCTGACTCCATGCTCATGACTCACAACAAACCCTTTGATTCTTGGTTGATCTGATTAAGTCTCGTCAATATCAATGGAACTTGGGTGTTGATAAGGTGAAAACCATAATCCACCAAAATGGATGATTGATCTTGATGATGACTTGATCCATCCCTTGACCTTTGTTTGTGTTTACCTTGTGTGTGATCCCTTATTTGTGATTGTTGCATTCATGCATACATGCGCATCATAACATTCATCACAGAAAAATAAATTTTAAGGAACTAAGGTCTTATTTGCAAATATTTTCAGACCATGGATTATGGACGAAGGAACACTAAGAAGTACAGTTTCAAATCTCCTGATTTGAAAGAGCTAAAGAAGTTGTCATCGTTTGTACTAGATCCCTTGGACTTCAAGCAACGTCATGGGAAGCTTTTGACTGTATTATCGGCTGATGTGGTTGAAGAAATTTTAAGTGTTTTGGTTCAGTTCTATGATCCTCTCTACCGGTGCTTCACTTTTCCCGATTATCAGCTTGTACCTACGTTAGAGGAGTATGCCCGTATCTTAGGAATACCTATATCTGATAAAGTACCTTTTAGTGGATTGGAGGAGATTCCTAGATCTCATGTCATAAATAAAGCTCTTCATCTAAAGTAATATGAGATTGAGGCTCATTTGGTGAAGAAATGAGGTATTCTTGGGTTTACGTCTGAGTTCCTCATTGGAAAAGCTACTGTCTTTGCTCAAGCTGGTAGTATGGATGCTTTTGAAGCCATTTTTGTATTGCTCATCTATGGTTTAGGTTTGTTCCCTAACATTGACGATTTTGTTGATGTTAACGCCATTAGAATCTTCTTGATTGGGAATCTTATTTTGAATTTGTTGGGTTACATGTATTTCTCTTTGCATTTGAGGAATTCTAAAGGTGGTGGGATTATTGTGTGTTTTGTTCCTCTTCTGTACAAGTAGTTTATTTCGCACTTGCCTCAGATGCCTGCTTTTTTGGAGAACAACAATGTCTACGGTGGTCTCAGAGACTTATGTCTCTCACTAATGATGATATTGTTTGGTATGATTCTGCATTGAGTAGTTTTGACATTATTGATGGTTATGGGGAGTTCTCTAATGTGTCTCTCATTGGTACACAAGGAGGAATCAACTACAACCCTGCTTTGGCTCATCGTCAACTTGGGTTCCCCTTAAGAGATAAAACTAATAATACTTAGTTAGAAGGTCTATTCTATCAAGAGGGTAAAGATCCCCAACATTTGAAGCAGAGGATGATGCATGCTTGGCATAATATGCATAGGAAAGGAAGATCCGAGCTTGGTCCATGCAACTGTGTAGCTTTGGAAGCTTACATTCTTTGGGTGAAGTAGAGAGCTTTGGAGCTGAAAATACCGTACGCTTGTGAAAGATCTATATCTATGGTTATGGCTGAGCCATCAACTCTCCCTAACCAAGATGTAGAGGATTTGAAAGACACACTTGCCAAGATAAATCAAGGGAGAGATATGTGGGAAGAGAGGTTCCATGCTTTGAGCCAAAAGCATGAAGAGTTGTAGCTTGAGTCGAAAGACAAGGATGTGCTTATTGAGATTCTTGAAGACCGAGCAGTAAAGAGACAGAGAGATCCAGATTGTCTACCTTCCTCTAATATGCCTCAACCTTCTGGTGCTTGGAAGAGGATTGTTTATCAGCTAGTTCTTGAGAAGGCTTAGATGAAGACATCCTTTGAGTCTGAGATTCGACGCATCCGAAGGAAGTATGCACTCAGAGCCAGATCATCTAATGCAGTTGCTAAGGGATCCTTAGGATGATAGTTTCCTTTTATCTTGTATTTGTATTTTGGTTTCTGAAATTGTACTCAATGTAATCCTTCCAAATATTATGAATAAAAAGAGATTTTATGGTCAAGTTGTCGTTATTGTTATTATTTAAATATATGTATATTTGCAAATAGGACCTCATATTTTCCTTGAAATTAAAAACAAACAAAAAAATTGCATTTCATGCATCATATGCATAACAGGTTTGTCCTTCAAATGTCTTATCAGTTCTTCTTCTGTGCATCAGCCAAGCTGACTCACCGCTATAATACTCGCGCTAATCAACCGAAGATCATGGAGCATCTAGAGCAAGAGAACTGCGAGCTAAAGGACGAGATCGCCATATTAACGACGCTGATGGAATCTGTCATTACTGCACAGAACCAGTCATCACCAACCCTTGCAACTCCTCCCCAAAGGATAGTTATTTCTGAGGTTGCTACCTCAATAGTTCCTGTTGCTGCTTCCAGTCAATCCATTCCTTCTATGCATGCTGGATTCCCTTGGGGAATGCCACCAAACTTCATGCCAGAAGGGTATGCACCCACCTTTGTTTTTCTACCAGTATCTAGCCCGGTCATGTCAGTGCCTCCTCCGGTCGTTCACACTCTTCCTCGTGTTGAGGACACTATCTACCATTTTAAGTCGTCTGATGGCCCAGATGTATATGAGAAGATGAATGAGATGAAAGATCAATTCCTCGAGCTACGCAAAGAGGTGAAGACTCTGAGAGGAAAAAACTTGTTTGGGAAGAGTGTTGTTGAACTCTACTTGGTCCCCAATGTTAATATCCTGATGTAATTCAGGGTCTCTGACTTTGAAAAGTACAAAGGGAATACCTACCCGTTAAGCCATCTTGTGATGTACGCCAGAAAAATGTCTACTCAGTCTGATAATGATCAAGTGTTGATTCACTATTTCCAAGACAGTTTAACCGGAGCTGCTTTAAAGCGGTATATGGGTCTGGACAGTGCAAGCATCCGTACTTTCATTGACTTAGGCGAGGCCTTTGTCAAGAAATATAAGTACAACACGGATATGGCGCCTGCTAGAGACCAATTGAGGTCAATGTATCAAAAAGGTAAGGCGACATTCAAAGAGTATGCTCAGAGATTGAGAGAACTAGCTGCCCAGATAAGTCCGCCTCTTGAAGAGAAAGAGATGACAAATATATTCTTGAAGATATTAAGTTCATTTTATTACGAACGTATGATTGCGAGTGCCCCTAATGACTTTACCAAAATGGTAAACATGGGGATGAGGCTAGAAGAAGGAGTCCGTGAAAGACGTTTGTCTAAAGAAGAAGCATCATCTAACAAGAAATATGGTGGGAGTTTCTCCAATAGGAAGGAGGGAGAAACTAATTCGGTGTCAATGGGGAGGAAGAGGAGGCCTCATGTAAAAAAGAGTTCTCAACCTCGTCAACATCAACATCAAGTTTCCTCAGTAATTCCAGTTTTTCCAATAACTCCAACAATCAGTCAGTTCCAATTCAACAACAACATCAACAACAACTGCAACAAAGAACCAACTACAACAACATTCATCATCAACAAAACTTCGAGAGGAAGAAGGTCTCCTTTGACCCTATTCCTATGACATGTGCATAATATTACCCATCATTGGTCCTCAAAAATCTCATCCAACCAAGAAATCCTCCACAAATTCGTGAGCCACTACCATGGTGGTTCTAGCCTGATCTTCATTGTGCCTTTCGCCAGGGAGCCCCTGACCATGACATAGAGAACTGTTATCCATTGAAATATGAGGTTCAAAAGCTTGTGAAGAGTGGTATGTTGTCCTTTGAGGACAGAGCGCCAAACGTAAAAGCTAATCAGTTGCCTGCTCATGGTAACACTTCTGTCAACATGGTGGACGACTGTCCAGGGAATTTTTGAGTTTTTGATGTGAGACGTATCCGAAAATCTCTGGTGGAGATACATAAGACTTTGTGTTTAATCAGTGACTATGAACATGACCATGATGGTTGTGCAATCTGTAGTGTGAACCCCCATGGGTGTATGATTGTCAAGAGGGATATCCAGAAGTTGATGGATGAGAATGTAATCCAGATTCAACAGTCAAGCGATATGGGAGATGTATTGTACCAATGTTTAAGACCCCTAAGCGGGTAGTTATCCAGTTTGATAGTAGCAGCAGCAATAATGTTAGTAGATCAGTATCGTCGTTGGTTATACGGTTAACGGGCCCTGTCCCGTATGCATCCGATAAAGTTGTGCCATATTAGTACAATGCCACCATGATTCAAGATGGTCAAGAGGTTCCTCTACCAGTTGCAGACTCTGTGGTGAACATTGTAGATATAGCAAAGGTGACCCGTAGCGTCCGTGTATTCAGTCTAGTGTTTCCGAAAGCAGTACAAGATGTTTCCGCAAGTAAGAAGGCAGAGATTCCAGTGGTGAATCTGGTTAGTGCTCCAAAATGTCAGTCTGGTGAGTCCAGCGAGTTGAAGGCTAACAAGGGTGATGAGGTGCTAAAGTTAATCAAGAGAAGTGAATTTAATGTGGTAGAGTAGCTGCTCCAGACACTGTCAAAGATCTTTGTACTATCATTTCTAATGAATTCCGAAGCGCACAGAGAGGCATTGCAGAAAGTGATAGAACAAGCTTATGTTGAGCATGATGTGACCATGGATCAGTTTGACCACATAGTTGCCAACATTACTTCCTGTACTAATCTTAGTTTTTATGATGAAGAGCTTCCTGAGGAAGGGATGAATCACAATTTGGCGTTACACATTTCTCTGAATTGCAAGGAGGATGCTTTGTCCAACGTGTTGCTTGACATTGGGTCATCTTTGAATGTGTTTCCAAAATCAACTCTGTCAAGACTCTCCTACCAAGGTGCCCCAATGAGGTATAGTGGCGTAGTTGTCAAAGTATTCAACGGTTCTTGTAAAACTGTCATTGGTGAAGAGGACCTTCCAGTGAAGATATGTCCGAGTGATTTCCAGATTACTTTCCAGGTAATATATATCCACCCAACCTACAGTTTCTTGTTGGGAAGGCCATGGATTCATGAAGCTAGAGCAATGGCGTCTACTCTACACCAAAAGCAAAAATTTGTGAAGAACGACAAGCTTGTCGTTGTTGGTGGAGAAAAGGCATTGTTGGTAAGCCATCTTTCATCCTTCACGCACGTTGATGCTGAAGAGGAAGTTGGAACATCGTTCCAAGCCTTATCTATTACTAATCAAATAAATAAAACTAGGGCACCCATGTCTTCTTTGAAATATGCATAAGAGGCTATTCAAACTAGAAGCATTCACAAGTGGGGTCGTGTCGTGGAGGTCGCCGAGAACAAGAATAGAGTCGGATTAGGATTTCAACCAGGTCTGTTCAGCGCCAAAGTCAAATTTAAGCAACCAATTTTCCACAGTGGAGGGTTCATTCATGGGAATGATCAACACTCAACTGCCATTATTAAAGACAGTGGTGATGAAGACGAAGCTTGCGCCAACTTTGGGACGCATGTACAGACTTGCAACAATTGGGTTGTTGTTGATGTTCCTATTGTCATTCACCATTCTAAGTAATTTTTTTTTATTGTTTTAAGAAAAATCCTTCTCCTATGCCTAAGGGAGAAGAGAAAATTGTTGGGCATTTTTACTATTATCATCAATAAAATACAATTTTATTCATCCACATCTATGGTGTTTTTTTTTTTTTTACTTTTTGCTTTTTTTTTGAAAATGGTAATCACAAAAAGCATAAATAAATAATAATCTTCCATTCTGCATAATATTTGTTCGCACTCCACTTCTTTAAAATAAAAATATCAAATCATTATGCAGGTTGGTTCTAAAACCCATTTAATACAATGATCCAACTCCCACTCCAAACTTTGATTTCCCTGTGTTTGAAGCTAAGGAAGAGATTGATGATGAAGAAGTATCTGATGAATTATCTCGCTTGACCACGAGCAAAAGGCCATTCAGCCGTTTGAAGAGCATATTGAATGAGTCAACTTGGGTTCCGAAGATGATGTGAAGGAATTCAAGATTGGGGCTGAACTGTGTCCAGAAGCTAAGAAGGGGTTGATTAATCTTCTTCGAGATTATTCTGATGTGATTGCTTGATCCTATCAAGACATGTCTGGGTTGGATTCTGCGATTGTGGAGCATAGATTTCCGTTGAAGCCAGAATGCTCGCCGGTCAAGCAAAAATTAAGGAGAACTCATCCTGATATGGCAGTAAAGATCAAAGAGGAAGTGCATAAGCAGATTGATGCTGGTTTTCTTGTAACCTCCGCATATCCGCAGTGGGTGGCCAATATTGTGCCAATTCATAAGAAGGATGGAAAAGTCCGCATGTGTGTTGATTATAGAGATTTGAACAAAGCTAGTCCAAAAGATTATTTTCCTCTGCCACACATTGATATGTTGGTAGATAATACAGCTAAATTCGAAGTCTTTTCATTTATGGACGGATTTTCCGGTTATAATCAGATAAAAATGGCACCTGAAGATATGGAGAAGACCATATTAATTACACCCTAGGGAACATTCTGTTATAGAGTGATGCCTTTCTGTTTAACAAATGCTGGTGCAACGTACCAGAGAGCTATGACTACTCTTTTTCATGATATGATGCACAAAGAGATTGAATTTTATGTTGATGACATGATTGTCAAATAAAGTGATGAATAAGAATATGTTGAGCATTTATTGAAGTTATTCCAGCGTTTGAGGAATTGAAACTCCGCTTGAATCCCAATAAGTGCACTTTTGGTATTCGTTCTGGTAAATTATTGGGCTTTATCATCAGTGAGAAGGGTATTGAAGTTGATCCTGCCAAGGTCAAAGCAATACAAGAGATGCCTGCGCCCAAAATTGAGAAGCAAGTCAGAGGTTTTCTCCGCCGCTTGAACTATATCTCAAGATTCATTTCACACATGATTGTCACATGTGCGCCTATATTCAAGCTTCTTTAGAAAGATCAGTCTTGTGATTTGAGAAAACTACTTTAACTGGGAGGGTTTCCCGTTGGCAGATGTTGTTATCCGAGTATGATATTGAATACATATCTCAAAAAGCTATCAAAGGTAGTGTCTTGGCTGATCATTTGTGTAGGTGTTTAATTGGCTGCATTATATGGTAAAACACTAGCTGGATTCTAATGTCTTGACTGATGTCATGACATAGTGTGTATGTGTGACTGCATTGTAGGTTAGAATATCTAACTGTACTCTGATGTCTTGACTGATGTCATGACACACTTGAGTAGTTACTGCAGGATTAGCTAATACAGGATTTATTGAATGTCAAACAGGATGTTGTGACATTCAGCAGATACTAAGGAATAGAACAGCTGGTGTTCTGTTAGAACTTAGTATTTATTTCCAGTCTGGTTATCAAGGAAATACCAGATCTGGCATAAGGCCTACTGACTGAATGTCAAACTGGATGTTATGATATTCATCATTGATAGCATATACTGAACAATAGACAGAGTGGTGTTCTGCTATACTTCAGCATGTTTCTTAGTCTGTTCTTCAAGAGGATAACAGAACTGACTTAAGGCCAAATGTGTAAATGTCAAATTGGATACTTTGACATTTATTAATGTAAGTTGTTACTATAGTATGGTCATTTTGGTCATATACAGGTCAACAAAATTGTATAGTCTGTTTTCTGGAAAAACAGACTTAGCATATGATCCTTGATGTCAAGCTGAATGTCGTGACATTTATTCCTGACAGCATATGCTATATTGTAGGTTGTTCAGTTTTCTGTTTCAGCTTTTTCTCAGGCTATTCTTCAGGGATTCAATAGCTGAGAGAAAATCCAGGAAGTCAACAACCAAGCTACATTTAATGAACCTAACAAATAGCCTATTTGTTAGTAACCTAGATGTGGAATTTAGGGGAACTCGCGTGACCTTAAATTCAGGAGAATACAAGTGCAAAGGCCCAAGTACTGCAATATAAAAGGAAGTCGTTCCTTCATTCAGAACTGGGGATTTTGAGGCGTGAAGATTGAGTGTGTCCATCATACTTCACTACTGTATTTTTGTGAGTCTTGTATTAGACATATCTTGTAAGCCAAGTCATTATCACGTAGATGATTGCTTTGGCATAGGGTGTTCATTGAGTTGTAAGTGTTGTGTCGCTCAAAGCTTTTAAGAGTGAGTGTTGTGTATCTTGATTAAAGCTGTTGAGCACAATCAAGAGTTGTTTGAAGTGTGACTTCAAAATTGTCTTTAATATTGATTAAAGGTAGTAATCACTGAGGTGATTGAGGGGGAGTGAGTAGGAACTCTGATCTTAGAGTAAGATTGAAATTGCATTGGGTAGGGATTAAGTGAAGAGTTGTAAACGGGTGAGTTTAGCTTTGAATTAATACTACTGATAGTGGATTTCCTCCCTGGCTTGGTAGCTCCCAGATGTAGGTCATGTTGGACTGAACTGGGTAAACAATTACTTGTGTTATTTAGTGCACTTACTTTTAAGTTCTGCATAATTCTTGTCTGTGCAGAATTGGATGTCATAACAACCCGTGTGACATCTAAAGTTTGATAACTAGAATTTCAATTGGCATCAGAGCAGGCACCCTGCCTGTTAATTTCTGGGTGAGATCTAGGGAAGTTACTTTCTAGTACCATGGACAAGGATATAGGACACTCAAATAGACCACCCATGTTGGATGGCTCTAACTATGATGACTGGAAGCCTCATATGATAGCCTTCTTAAGGTCTCTAGATAGTAAAGTCTGGAGAGCTGTCAACAAAGGATGGGAACATCCAACAAAGACAGGTGAAGATGGAGTCAGTGTGCAGATCCCTGAAGAAGAGTGGGACAAGGAGCAAGAGGCATTAGCTCTTGGAAATTCCAAGGCCTTGAATGCATTGTTCAATGGAATCAGTAAGAACATCTTCAGGCTGGTGCACCACTCTGAACTAGCTAAGGAAGTTTGGGATACCCTCAAGGTAACTCATGAAGGTACTTCCAAGGTGAAGATGTCCAAACTTCAGATGCTGACCACCAAGTTTGAAAATCTGAGGATGAAAGAGGATGAGACTATTCATGACTTTCACATGAATATTCTTGAAATTGCAAACACCTCTGGTGGACTAGGTGAGAAAATGGCTGAAGAGAAACTTGTAAGAAAGATTCTCAGGTCCTTGCCTAAGAGATTTGCTATGAAGGTCACAGCCATAAAGGAGGCGCAAGACATCTGCAATATGAAGGTGGATGAGCTAATTGGTTCTCTCCAAACCTTTGAAATGGGCTTGTGTGAGAATGCTGAAAAGAAGAACAAAAGTGTAGCTTTTGTATCTAAAGTTGAAGAGGAGTTAGAAGCAGGATACACTGGAGGTGATGAAAGCATATCAGAAGCCTTAGCCATGCTTGGGAGACAGTTCAACAAGGTCGTGAAGAAGATTGATCAAAGAGGTAGACCTAATGTCAAGAACATCCCGTCTGACATTAAGAAAAGATCAACTTCTGAAGAGAAGTTCAACTACGGCAAGGGAATCCAGTGTCATGGTTGTGAAGGGTATGGACACGTCAGAGCTGAATGTCCTACTTACCTCAAAATGCAAAATAAGGGGCTAGCTATCACATGGTCTGAAGGAGATTCTGAAAGTGAATCTGCTAAACATGTCACTGCAGTAACCAGTGTTTGTGCCACTGATGATGACTCAAGTGCAGATGAACTGACCTTTGATGAACTTGCTGCAGCTTATAAAAAGTTGTGTGTCACCAGTGCAGAAGTACGTGTACAAGGAGAAAAGCAGAGGAAACTCATCAAGGAGCTGGAAGATGAGAGACTGAAGCATCTGACGGCCATAGAGGATCTAAATGGTGAGATAACCCTGCTGACCTCCAAGCTGAATCAGATGACTAAATCCATCAGAATGATGAATAAAGGAACTGACACCTTGGAAGAGATCCTGAAGGTAGGACAGAAGTCTGGAACCACATCTGGTTTAGGCTTTGGGAAAAGATCCTCAGCTGAACGCAAACGCCCAAAGGCTAAAGTTCAGAAATTCAAAGGGAAGTCACATCCAATGTCTCAACATCGGGGAACCAGGATGACTAATCATCAGAACAGGAAATTCCAGAAATGGAAATGTCACCACTGTGGAAGGCTTGGGCATATAAAAGCCTTCTGCTACAGGCTTCATGGTTACCCGAACCAAGTCCCTCATGTCAGACCTGAGCATAAGACATTTAGGCACCATGTCTCCAACAAGAAGTGACAATGGTATGCTAGGTTAGCCCACACATCTCTAAGAGCTTCTACCAAAGAAGACTGGTACTTTGACAGTGGATGCTCAAGACATATGACTGGTATGGAAAATCTATTGGCAGATATCCAACCTCACACTACCAGCTATGTGACCTTTGGTGATGGTGCTAAAGGAAAAATAAAAGGTGTGGGTAAGCTGGACTGCTATGGAGTTCCAAAACTGAATAATGTGTTGTTAGTAAGAGGACTAACTGCAAACCTCATCAGCATAAGCCAGCTGTGTGATCAAGGGTTCTATGTTCAGTTTACTAAGGAGCTATGTATTGTGACGAATGGTGACAATCAGGAAGTTATGAGAGGATCTAGGTCCAAAGATAACTGCTATCTGTGGGAACCTAAAGTCTCAAACTTCTCCACAATATGCTCTTCAGTCAAGGAAGAACAAGAGGTGAAGCTGTGGCATAGACGCCTTGGACATCTCCACTTACGGGGAATGAAGAAGATCATATCCAAGGAAGCAGTCAGAGGAATTCCAAAGCTGCTTATTGATGAAGGAAGAGTCTGTGGAGAATGCCAGGTGGGAAAGCAAACCAAGATGTCACATCCGAAGCTGGGACATCTTACTACTTCCAGAGTTCTGGAACTGCTGCACATGGACTTAATGGGACCTATGCAGGTTGAAAGTCTGGGGGGAAAGAGATATGCATACGTGGTGGTTGATGACCATTCCAGATACACGTGGATAAGTTTCATCAGAGAGAAGTCAGATACATTTGATGTCTTCAAAGACCTGTGCATCAGACTCCAAAGGGAAAAGGACAACTGTGTTGTCCGAATTAGGAGTGATCATGGTACGGAATTCAAGAATTCCAAGTTTGATGAGTTTTGTTCGTCTGAAGGAATAAGTCATGAATTCTCTTCTCCTATAACTCCCCAGCAGAATGGGATAGTTGAAAGGAAAAATAGAACTATCCAAGAATCTGCCAGAGCTATGATTCATGCCAAGAAGCTCCCTATGCACTTTTGGGCTGAAAGTATGAATACCGCGTGCTATGTTCACAACAGAGTCACCTTGAGAAAAGGAACCTCCTCCACTCTGTATGAAATATGGAAAGGCAGAAAACCCACTGTGAAGTACTTTCATATCTTTGGAAGTAAATGCTACATTCTCACAGATCGTGAACAGAGAAGGAAACTGGATCCCAAAAGTGATAAAGGTATATTTCTAGGATACTCCACTAACAGCAGGGCGTACAGAGTGTTCAACTACAGGACCAATGTCCTGATGGAATCCATAAATGTTATTGTGGATGATAAAGAGGAAGGAATCGATGTCATAGAGGATGTTGCAACATTCCCTGACAGTTCAACAGACATTCCAGTCAAGTCTGAAGAAGTATAGGAACCTCCTCCTGAATGTGAAGTAGATGCAACCGCCAAAATGCCATCTATCAGAATTCTGAAAGACCACCCTAAGGATCTTATCATAGGGGATCCCAATAGTGGTGTGACTACCAGGTCAAGGGGAATAATCTCAAATTCCTGTTTTGTTTCCAAGGTTGAACCCAAGAATGTGAAAGAAGCCCTGACTGACGAATACTTGATTAATGCCATGCAAGAGGAACTTGAGCAGTTCAAAAGGAATGAAGTATGGGAGCTAGTTCCAAGACCTGAAGGGACCAACATCATTGGTACCAAGTGGATCTACAAAAACAAGTCTGATGAGAAAGGAGTAATTACTAGGAATAAAGCAAGACTAGTAGCTCAAGGATACACTCAAGTTGAAGGGGTTGATTTTGATGAGACGTTTGCTCATGTGGCTAGGCTTGAGTCCATCAGATTGCTGTTAGGTATAGCATGCATTCTGAAGTTTAAACTGTTCCAAATGGATGTGAAGAGTGCATTCTTGAATGGCTACTTGAATGAAGAAGTCTATGTGGAACAACCTAAAGGGTTTTGTGATCCTAACCAACCTAAGCATGTATACAAGTTGAGGAAAGCCTTGTATGGGTTGAAGCAAGCACCTAGAGCATGGTATGAAAGGTTGACCGAATTTCTGACCTCAAATGGATACAGAAAAGGTGGAATAGATAAAACCTTGTTTGTGAAGGATGAAGACAGCAAAATCATGATTGCTCAAATCTATGTGGATGATATAGTCTTTGGTGGTATGTCAGAACAAATGGTAACACATTTTGTTCAACAAATGCAATCTGAGTTTGAAATGAGTCTGGTTGGGGAACTAACCTACTTTCTTGGAATGCAAGTCAACCAAATGGAGGACTCTATGTTTCTCTCCCAAAGCAAGTATGCCAAAAACATAGTTAAGAAGTTTGGTATGGATAATGCTAGGCACAAGAGGACTCCTGCTCCTACTCATCTGAAGTTAACCAAAGATGATGGAGGGCCTAGTGTTGATCAATGCTTGTATAGAAGCATGATAGGCAGTCTACTATACCTAACTGCAAGTAGACCTGACATTTCTTATGCAGTTGGAGTGTGTGCTAGATACCAAGCAGAGCCTAAAGTGAGCCACTTGAATCAAGTCAAAAGGATTCTCAAGTACATCAATGGAACTTGTGACTATGGGATGCTGTACTCACATGGGTCTGAGCCTGTCCTATCTGGGTACTGTGATGCTGACTGGGCTGGGAGTGCTGATGATAGAAAAAGCACATCAGGAGGATGTTTCTTCTTGGGAGACAATCTCATATCTTGGTTCAGCAAGAAGCAGAATTGTGTATCTCTGTCCACTACAGAGGCTGAATACATAGCTGCTGGAAGCAGTTGTTCCCAACTGGTTTGGATGAAACAGATGCTCACTGAGTACAATGTCACTCAAAACGTCATGACATTGTTCTGTGATAATCTCAGTGCCATCAATATTTCCAAGAATCCCATCCAACACAGCCGGACCAAGCATATTGACATTAGACATCACTTCATCAGAGATCTGGTGGAAGACAAGGTGATCACCTTGGAACATGTAGCCATTGAACTTCAACTGGCTGACATATTTACAAAGGCTCTGGATGCTACTCAGTTTGAAAACTTAAGGGGCAAACTGGGAATATGTCTCTCTGAGAACTTATAGAAACCACTGATGTTTGGGATGTATTGTTTAATATCTCTGCCTATTAAACAATCGGAACTATGCTCTGATTGGTCAACAGATCATAGCTATGCCACTTGCAACAAGTGTGGCAACAGGAGGGTAAGGAGACAACCTAACGTGAGAAGGCCTATGCACCGGCAGGAATTCAAGGATGTTGTTCATGCAGGAGTGGTTCTGGATGTCAGAAACAAAGTCATGGCATCTGATATGGCTGTACCTACAGTAAAGCAAAAGTGGGTGATTACTTGATCAAAGTTGTGAAGCAAGATCAAGTGGGTGCTAACTTGGTTGAAACTGTGAAGTAAAACCAAGTCTGTAATTCTGTCATTTTTTTCTGTTTATGTTGTTGGCTTTGGCAACATTTTTGACAAAAAGGGGGAGTAACAGGTGATACCCCAGACAACAGATTGGTCTGTTAAAACAGACTTTCATGACAGATTCGAAGATTCCCTCCCCTGCAGCTGATGTGTGTTGAAGTTTTATTTAACTTTTGTACCTCTGTATGTGTGTTGTGGATGTGTGCTGCAATTAGAAGTTTTTATTTAACTTCTATATGTGTGATGTTATGTGAATTTTAATTTAACTTCCATGTGTGTGAGTGTGCTGCCACTCTGAGTGTATTAGCTAGGTCTATTTCCTGCTAGATGTGTGATTCCGCTACTATGAACTCTGTTATGGGGATCAAAGTGTTTTAGCCAAAAATTTGCCAAAGGGGGAGTTTATAGGTGTTTAATTGGCTGCATTATATGGTAAAACACTAGCTGGATTCTAATGTCTTGACTGATGTCATGACATGGTGTGTATGTGTGACTGCATTGTAGGTTAGAATATCTAACTGTACTCTGATGTCTTGACTGATGTCATGACACACTTGAGTAGTTACTGCAGGATTAGCTAATACAGGATTTATTGAATGTCAAACAGGATGTTGTGACATTCAGCAGATACTAAGGAATAGAACAGCTGGTGTTTTGTTAGAACTTAGTATTTATTTCCAGTCTGGTTATCAAGGAAATACCAGACCTGGCATAAGGCCTACTGACTGAATGTCAAACTGGATGTTATGACATTCAAAATTGACAGCATATACTGAACAATAGACAGAGTGGTGTTCTGCTATACTTCAACATGTTTCTTAGTCTGTTCTTCAAGAGGATAACAAACTGACTTAAGAACTGACTTAAGGCCAAATGTGTAAATGTCAAATTGGATACTTTGACATTTATTAATGTAAGTTGTTACTGTAGTATGGTCATTTTGGTCATATACAGGTCAGCAAAATTGTACAGTCTGTTTTCTGGAAAAACAAACTTAGCATATGATCCTTGATGTTAAGCTGAATGTCGTGACATTCATTCCTGACAGCATATGCTATATTGTAGATTGTTCAGTTTTCTATTTCAGCTTTTTCTCAGGCTATTCTTCAGGGATTCAACAGCTGAGAGAAAATCCAGGAAATCAACAACCAAGCTACATTTAATGAACCTAACAAATAGCCTATTTGTTAGTAACCTAGATGTGGAATTTAGGGGAACCCGCGTGACCTTAAATTTAGGAGAATACAAGTGCAAAGGCCCAAGTACTGCAATATAAAAGGAAGTCGTTCCTTCATTTAGAACTGGGGATTTTGAGGCGTGAAGATTGAGTGTGTCCATCATAATTCACTGTTGTATTTTTGTGAGTCTTGTATTAGACATATCTTGTAAGCCAAGCCATTATCACGTAGATGATTGCTTTGGCATAGGGTGTTCATTGAGTTGTAAGTGTTGTGTCGCTCAAAGCTTTTAAGAGTGAGTGTTGTGTATCTTGATTAAAGCTGTTAAGCACAATCAAGAGTTGTTTGAAGTGTGACTTCAAAATTGTCTTTAATATTGATTAAAGGTAGTAATCACTGAGGTGATTGAGGGGGAGTGAGTAGGAACTCTGATCTTAGAGTAAGATTGAAATTGCATTGGGTAGGGATTAAGTGAAGAGTTGTAAATGGGTGAGTTTAGCTTTGAATTAATACTACTGATAGTGGATTTCCTCCCTGGCTTGGTAGCCCCCAGATGTAGGTCATGTTGGACTGAACTGGGTAAACAATTACTTGTGTTATTTACTGCACTTACTTTTAAGTTCTGCATAATTCTTGTCTGTGAAGAATTGGATGTCATAACAACCCGTGTGACATCTAAAGTCTGATAACTAGAATTTCAATTTGGCTCACCAACCGATTGAAGATTATCAGTCAGTGCAACCCGATTTTCCTGACAAAGAGATTTTGTACTTGAAGATGAAAGATTGTGATGAACCATTGCTTGAAGAAGGGCCAGAACTTGGTTCCGGTTGGGGCATGGTATTTGATGGAGTTGTTAATTCATATGGTAATGGCATTGAGGTAGTGATTATTACTCCTCAAGGCACTCATTTCCCGTTTATAGCTAGATTAGCTTTCAAGTGTACAAACAATATGGCTGAGTATGAAGCTTGCATTATGCGGCTCGAAGAGGCCATTAATCTCAGAATAAAGTATCTTGACGTCTATGGAGATTCAACTTTAGTTGTGAATCAGATCAAAGGTGAATGGGAGACGAATCGGCCTGATTTAATACCATATAGAGACTATGTGAGGAGGATTTCAACTTTCTTTACAAAGGTTGAGTTTCATCATATCCCTCGAGATGAAAACCGAATGGCAAATGCTCTTCCAATGTTGGCTTCAATGATCATAGTAAAATTTTGGAATGAAGTTCCCAATTTGAATGTGATACGTCTTGATAGGCCAGCTCATGTATTCGCTATTGAAGAAGTTAAACATGAAAAGCCCTGGTATTTTGATATCAAATGTTTCCTCCAAAGTCAAATTTACCCGCCTGGAGCATCTTTGAAAGATAAGAAGACTTTGAGAAGATTAGCTGGCAATTTTTACCTGAATGGTGATGTGATTTATAAGAGAAACTTCAATATGATTTTGCTCAGATGTGTGGGTAGACATGAGGCAGACCTATTGATGACTGAAGTCCATGAAGGTTCCTTTGGTACTCATTCTAATGGACATGTTATGGCTAAGAAGATGTTGAGAGCAAGTTACTATTGGCTGACAATGGAATCTGATTGTTGCAAATTTAAGAAGAAATGCCACAAGTGTCAAATTTATGCAGATAAGATTCATGTTCCTCCGAAATTGCTGAATGTCATTTCCTCTCCATGTGGGGAATTGATATGATTGGCATGATTGAGCCCAAAGCTTTGAACGTACATCGTTTCATTATGGTGGCTATTGGTTACTTCACAAAGTGGGTTGAAGCGGCATCATATGCGAATGGGACCAAGCAGGTTATTGTAAGGTTTATCAAGAATCAGATTATATGCCGTTATGGTGTGCCAAGTAAGATAATTACTGATAATGGGTCGAACTTGAACAATAATGTGGTGAAAGCTCTTTGCAAAGACTTCAAGATTGTACATCATAATTATTCTCTCTACAGACCCAAGATGAATGGGGTTGTTGAAGCTGTGAATAAGAACATTAATAAGATCATCCAAAAGATGGTTGTGACATACAAAGATTGGCATGCTATGCTACCATTCACTTTGTATGGGTACCGAACATCCATTTTCACTTCAACAGGGGTGTCGCATTGCGCGAAAAACCGGCGGGAAAACAAGAACAACAGAGCCGCCACCTTGTGTTATTTATCCCAACAGAGGGAAAGGAAACGCTCAGAGTAAACCTGGAAAAAGCATGGTCTCGCGACCAAAGAGAATGGGATCGGGAGTCGGTTATGCGAAGGAAAGGTATTAGCACCCCTACGCATCTGTCGTACTCGACGGGATCCACGCACAATAGGAAGGAAAATGGTTGCTAAAACACTACTCACACACACACACACTGGCTGAAAGAGACACAAGAAAACAAACAAGACTGAAACTGACTCGGCAGGATGTCGCATCCTGGGCCTACTTAGTCGATCAGGCATAGACATCAGAGTCAAAGTAGTTCGGACTAGGGAAACGACACATGCTCGCTAGGATATCGCATCCTATGCATACGTATCTCCTTTGACGAAGGAGAATCAGAGCATTCGTAGCTCGGCTGACACGCACACAAACAACCACAGGCAAAGGCAAACGTGGAGCCTGAATGCCAATCACTGGACTTATATCAGCATCCGAACCGAACACACACAAAGAGTGTGGAGACACAAAGGTTAAAGAGAAAAGAAAAGGCGCCCGGAGAGATCAGCTCATCTCCTGCCTACGTACCTCATCTGGTATGAGGATCAGGGCGACGTAGTTCCCCTACGGAGGGACACAGGACTAGCCTAACCAGATAACAGAGGGAGACACAACTAGGGAGACTACGACTCGAGCCTAGATGTTATCATGCAAATTCATCCCTAAGTTAAGGTTTCTAGCTAACTTGCACAGGAAGCAAGCCTATCCTAAACATGACTTACACAGGAAGCAAGCCACACCTAACCTAACTTGCACAGGAAGCAAGCTAAACTAAACCTAACTTGCACAGGAAGCAAGTCAAACAAACACACAAGCACAAGTAGCACACACTATACACAAGCAATGGGCTCATACAAGGTTAGGTTTTAGTCGAGGGGTCATATCAACCTCAACAAACAAACCTCTGTAACTGGGTAAAGTTAGCTCTTAACCTTGCCATTGAGGGGCTAAGGTGAAGTAGATGAAAGGTGAGTGAAGATAAGACTTCACAGCTCTTATCCCTGGCCTGGGAGAGCTGAAGACAAGAATGTGTGGGTTCAAAAAGGGGGAACCCTTCTACACATTTAAAACTGACTCAACTGTACAATTGTACAAGATCTTGGGTTTGTATCTGCAATGCATCAACACAGTGGTGTGAGCAAAGCAGATGACACACAGAATAGCAGGGGATAGATTGCATATCCCTTGGGTTCTGCCAATTGCCTCTTCACTTAGGAGGTCTTTGACTCTATACAAGGACAAATGTAAACAGT
Organism: Lathyrus oleraceus; assembly: GCF_024323335.1. Lineage (NCBI taxonomy): Eukaryota > Viridiplantae > Streptophyta > Magnoliopsida > Fabales > Fabaceae > Lathyrus > Lathyrus oleraceus. Next base: position 140,680,811 of record NC_066585.1, on the reverse strand, counting down.
CACAAACATTGCCTCTTAAGGAGGACTTCAGACAGTTGCCTGGCCAAGTAACAGGCCAGGTCTTCCAGACTACATGAAGATAAGAAATTATACCTCAATGCAAATTGCTCTTAAGCAAAGCAAAGCAAAGTTCTTAAAGAACTATAAGCAACTAAAGGTACCTGAAACCAGTCAGACAACATCAGTATACAATTCAAAGTTAAATCAAAATGGGATAGAGATCAACAGTCAACACAATCAGTTAAATATGCAATGCACAAGGCTCAAAGCATGTGAGCCAAGCAACCTACAAAACAAACAAGTTAGTCATGATAATCAATCAAGCTCAATCAATTTGTATTGATCTCTTTGGATATGTGTTGCTTAACCTGAAACAACAAACTTAAACATGAGCAACATGACCACTAGGAGAAGCCTAGGGTCAAAAAGAGATAAAAAAGTCAAAACAGCAAATGACAAGTGTCCAAAATCAAAATCAAACAATCAAGAAACAAACTCAATTGGTTTCATGTTCATATCAATCATCATCATTATTTCATCAACAAATTAGGTTAAGGCATGGCATATGGAAGCTCAAAGGAGTCAACAGAAATATGCAACTCAAATCCAACCACAAACAATTCCAAAAATTCTCAAATAATTCATGATCAAACATCATCCATAACATGATAAGCACACCAAATTTCAGCTCAATTGGATCATGGGAAATAGGGAAATGAAAATCAGAAAGGCAGGGCAAGTTCAAACATGCTCAAAGAAGTCAACCAAACATGCACCAACTTCAATAAATCATAAATCAGTGACAACATATGAGAAATGAATGGGATTAAAACCATGATAAACTTTAAGATGTCTACTAATCACATGTCAAATTTCATGTCCATCCAATAATGTATGAGAATTTCACAAATCAAATGAGAACAAGTGTCACAAAAGTCAACAATTTGGACAAACAGGGGAGAAATTATCAAACAATTAGGAAATGCCATCAATAATTCCATAAACAATCACACATATTCTCAACATCCACAAGCATGCTCATGAAAAAAATCATATCATTTAGAGTTCATTAGGCAAGGTAATTAAAATCATGAAGTTGGTCATCAATGGTGTGACACAAATTGTCACACCCTAATTCAAAAAATTATAACTCACAAGCCAGAAATGATAAATTCACAAACTCTACACCAAAATCACCATGAATGTGTCTAGTTTAAGCACAAACAATTTGGGAGTCATTGGATAATGTATCATCATTTCACAATTGATTTGGCAAAGTATACAAAAAATGGACCACATGAACAAACCCTAGCACAATCCAAAATTCACACATGCAAAAAATCTGGAAAAAACATGATAAAAAACTAGAGATCAAGATGAACATTTTGCAAAAAGTCCCATGAATTTTGGATGAAAATTGATTGACTTATGATTTTTGTAAGATGGTGTCACAAAATGAAATAAAAATTAAGAAATAAAATAATTTAGTTGAAATTGTAACACGACAGTGGCATTTTTGAAATTATCTGGAACTTTAAGTGAAACTCTGCGTTTCACTTAAAGTAACGCCGCGCCCTGATTGGCTCATGGCCAATGTAACAGTACTCCCATGCAGACGGAAAAAACCAAACACGGGCAAATGGAATTTCTGGGCTGAAGAAAGAGCTAGGGTTTGCTACAGTACATGTTCATCCTCGATGATGAACAAAATTCCAGAAGTGGGAATCAAGCATAGTATTCAAACCAGCAAACATCATACAATCCAAATCCAAGTTTATTTTTCATTAATTCGAGCTGAACAGTAAGAAACAAACACAAACATATATGATAACCAAACTTTGAATCAACATTTCTTCCTTAATATCCAACCATTTTTCTTGGTTCAAAGCTCAAAACAATCATGGCAAAGAGATCTATAAGAAGCATATCATGATTTTGGGAATGGTTAAGTTCGAATTTCTTACCAGATTTGAAGAACTGAGTTGATTTGTGGTTCTTTGGCTTCAAATGGCTGAAACAGATGCTCATGAAGGTTTGTACTGGTGAATGGATGATGAATCTTAGCTCAGCAGCCTTGCTTCTAGCTTCAATCAAGATCTTCCATGGCAATGCTTCAATGGAACAGTAGCATGAAATGGCTTTACAGCTGGGGTTTAGGGCTTGCAATGAACTCAAAAATGATGGTGAATGATGAAACCACTAACACAAGCTCGAGGCCTTTGGAGTTTTCAGCAAAATTTTCCAATGAAGAAAATGAATGCTTGAGAGAAAAGTGAGTTTTGGTCTGTTTTCAAAGAGTGGCTAGGGCTTTTCAGAATGAAAATGAATAATATATAGTCTGTTTAAGGTTGGTAAGCATGATTAATTGAAATGGTAATTGGAAATTTGGTTAATGAGGTGTTTTTGCCATTTTGCTAAAATCCAAGCCAAATTACATGGGGTGTATGAATGTACACGAATTTGGGCTTTAGACAAACTCTAAATGTCATTTCTGAACCATTCCAAGTGGTAAAAATCATTGGAAATGCTTATTTTAAAATTCCATTTTTCCACCTCACTTAATTAATTCAAGTCACTTTGAAAATGGCCATTTTGATTGGTAAGTTTTTGATGAATTGTGATGACAAATTTGGAAAGAGGGCATCAAATATGACTTGTAGCAAAAAACCCCACCCAATTTGGCCAAATGGTTTGGAAGATATGCCACTTTGAAGTTCAAAAATGTTTGAGAATGATTTGATCATAACTTGCCAACCATACATGGGAATTGAGTTTTCTTGGACTTTTTGGAAAGGCAAGAACAAGATCTTCAACTTTCATGTTGGGCAAAAATTCATTTGAAGCTTGTATGATGATGTAATTTTGAGGATCAAGACTTTCCATTTTTGGCAAATTCCAATTACAGGTCAACTTTCTATTTTTGGAAATTTCTTGTTTGACTTCAAATTCTTCAATGTGGATGCTTGACATGTTATATGAGGCTTATATGGACATGAATGAACCCTTTCAAACCATCTCCCACCTTGAAATCCATAAAATCAGGCACAGTTGACCACAGTTGACCATAGTTGACTTTTTAGGGTTTCTGGTGAACTGTGCATTGACTGATGACTTCTGAGCATCCAATCCTTGACCAAAACACTTCAAAAGGACCCCTAGGTCATGTGAACATGTTGGACCAACCCTAGGGTCTTGCCTCCTTGGAAATTGTACTTGCTTGCTTGACTGACTGATCTCCTGACCAGTTTGACCTAATTTGACTGATGATCTTGCACTTGGGGCAAAGGACAATGCAATGCTATGCAGTGGACTATGTTAAATGTTATGACCTAATGTGAGAATGTATGTACAAAAGGTAGGTGCAAATTTGAGGTGCTACAAGGGGCAACCCCTTTCTCTCTTGTTTATGGCATGGAACCTGTGCTCCCCGTGGAGGTTGAGATCCCATCATTATGTGTTTTGATGGAAGCCAAGTTAACAGAAGATGAATGGTGCCAGACCAGATATGATTAGTTGAATTAATTAAAGAGAAGAGATTGACTGCGATGTGTCATGGTCAGTTGTATCAGCAAAGAGTGAATAAAGCTTTTGATAAGAAGGTCAGGCCTCGTGGGTTTAGAGAAGGTGACCTCGTGCTCTAGAAGATTTTATCCTTCAAACCTGATGCTAGAGGAAAATGGACTCCTAATTATGAAGGCCCATATGTTGTTAAGAGAGCCTTTTTAGGCGGTGCTTTGATTCTTACAATTATGGATGGCGAAGAGTTCACTCGTTCTGTGAACGCTGATGCAGTCAAGAAATACTTCGCCTAAAAAGAAAAAAGAATGGCTCCCTAAGTTGAAAACCCGAAAGGGAGACTTAGGCAAAAATGAGCGTCTCAGTGGATTGAAAACCCGAAAAGCTGATCCAGGCAAAGGTTAGGGACATAAAACAAAAAATTTATCCTGGTAGATTGAGTACCCCACCTTGGGGAAATCTAGGCAAAAATTAGGGATTATGGTAAGTAGCTGCATTCATTTGGTCCTAATCTTGGAACCGATTTTGAGCAAGTCATTTGGTTCTGATTCATCATTCTCAACTGAAGACAAGCACAATGGACATTGAAGTTGGTAGGGAGAGTGTAACACCCCAAAATTTGCCCTCCTCATTCGTGCATTCACTTTTTAGGTCATTTAGCATTTCATATCACATTGCATCATGTCAATCAGAATTAGCTCCAAGAAGCTCGGACATCATCCAGGACACTTTGTGGGTTCTACTTAGACGATCAGTCAACACAAGGAAAAGACTTGAGGTACTACCAACAGGGCCAGATGGGGCCTATTCACCGTGCAAATCGCCAGGCTGGAAGAAGCAAGAATCTGCTGCTGAGCTGTCATGCTCGCTAGGCGAGCAGATGCTTCGCCTAGCGAAAAGTACTGTCATGCTCGCTAGGCGAGCAGGTCCTTCGCTAGGCGAAGGGCGCGCACTTCAGAAAATATCAGAAAGATTTTGGGCTTGAGTTGCCCTCATTTGAGCCCACTACCCACGAAATCAGTCTATAAATATAAGAGTTGCAGTAGAGGACAAAACACTTGGAGTTTCACCGAAGAAAGGTCTTGAGAGAAGGAGACCTAGGAACTACTCTGCAACAATCTTCAGGCAGCTCTGAGAAGTTCACTCCGACTCACACACTCTTTTGCCTCCGCCTCACGCAAACCCTAACAGAGCTTTGCAAATCCAGCCGCGCCGTTCGATCGGCCTCTCTCATCAGGTATGCCTTTGTTCCTATTACTCTATGCGTTGAATTTGAATACTATGAATGCATGAGGTAACATCAGGTTTTGCACACGGGTTTATGTTTGCGTATGAATATGTGAATAGTGTCTTGAATGTTTAATAATTTCGTTTCCGAAATGAATGCCATAGGGTTTGGAATCCTTAAAATCGTACTGTTATCGATGAGAAATTCAAAACCCGCAGGTGCTCGCTAGCCGCTTCGCTAGGCGAGCACGCAGCGAAGCTTCGCTAAGCTTTCGCTAGGCGATGCAGTAGCGAACACGACAGTTTCCGTTTTTTCTTTGTTCTGTTTGTTCTAACCTGTCTTGTGTTGCCATGGCATTGTTTTTCCTGGATTTCATCTTGTTTGTCTAACCTTTTTGTCGAGTTTTTGTGAGGACTCACATACTATTGCAGGGATACCATGCGGATGTTTATTCTGATTACTCGTATTAACTGATTTTCTTTGATGGTCTAGCTGGAGAGATCTCAGGGTTGCTAATCCTTTAATTGCTGTAACTTCGGATCTTTATCCGTGTGGTAATTTTTTCCCTTTCTCGTACTTTATCGCTTTCTTAGGAGGCAATGTTTGATCCCCTTGGTGGCATTTTACTTTAAGATACATGTTTTGCATGGTGTGATCGTTTCCCCATGGGATACGAGGCTTCGGATAGTCTCCCGTTTGCATGCCAATTAAGGTAGCACTGTTCCTTCGTCTAGGACTTCCTTTTTGCATGCGCGTTCCTACAACGCGAACAAACCCTAAAACCCAAAGCAACATGTTATCTCCTTCTACTACAGGTGAGTAAGTCTCCAAAGGTCGAGCATCTGGTAGATTGCGTAGTAACGTTGTTCGTCCAAAACCCAATCCATAACCCCGTAGTTAGCCGAACTACGGCTTGCTCTAATTCTCATTCCAGATGAGATACGTAGGCATAAGACGCGATGTCTTAGCGAGCACACATCCCCCTAACCCATAGGTCAGCCGAGCTACGAAGACTCTGATTCTCATATTCAAATGAGATACGTATGCAGTGGATGCAACATCCGCGCGAGTCATTTTCATTTAACCCCCCTTTTTTTGTAGTAAATAAACACATTAGGTAAACCCACACCCTTTAGACAAGAACCACAAAAGTGGATCCCGTAGAGTACTACGGATGCGTAGGAGTGCTAATACCTTCCCTTCGCATGACCGACTCTTGAACCCAAGATTTGGTTGCGAGACCCCGTCTTGTCCTTTCCTTTTTCAGGTTTACTTCGAGCGTTTCCTTTCCCCTCTTTGAGATGAATAACGCACGGTGGCGACTCTTCTGTCTTTTTCCTTCGCCGATTGTTTTTTCGCACACTGTGTTTTTCAGGTTGCGACAGCTGGCGACTCTGCTGGGGACCAAGAAGTTGACCTCTTGCTGGTCCATCTTCCCTAAGCGAGTCCCTCCTAGCGTTTGTGATTTCTTGTTCATTGGGTGTTCATGCTTTTGTACATTTATTTACTTACTTGCTTGCATTCATCTGCTGTATCTGTTGGAGCTGTTGTTTGTTTGTTGGGATGGGATGTTCTACGAGAGATAAGCCCATTACCCAGGCTTGAGTGTACACACAGGTTTTAGAGTGGATAATCATGAGGCTTGCGTGGCATGTTGCTACGTTAAGTCGTTCGTGAAGAACCACACCCAGACGAGGTTTCTTTTGGATATATTATGTCCTACGGATGTTCCGTAACGACATGATGTTCCTTTAGAAATCGTCGACTCTGGTGACCATTTCCCGAGAACTCAGTCGAGGCCTCTCCTCCGAGACGTGATTATGTTAGCTCTAGTGGGCGCATTCTCGCTGATCAATCCGAGGACCCCGAGACTGGGAACTTGCTTTAGGATGTTCTGTTGAGGGGAGTCAGTGGAGGTCTTTTATCCCGTAATAATGCCAAACCTTCAGTGGTAAACGTATTATTCGCGACTGAAGGGCTGAAGTTGACGAACTTCTGTTCTTAGAACCTACTAGTGAGGGGCGGGCTAAATTCAGGAAACCTTAACCTCCAACCAACCCGGTTTTCTGGAGCAGAGCTTTGATCTTGTATTATATTCCTCAGTGGTTTTCTCTTCAGACAGTGCAACCCGACAGATGTTCAAGCAGATACAGCAATCCTGATTGACATGCCACTGCATTGCATTCACATCATCACATCATTTGCATTCATATCATTTAACACATGTTTATCCATTTCAAGGGGGTTTACATCTTCTTCTTGATTCCAGTCGGAGTTTTTCTGGTTCTCTTAAGATGGATATTGGCAGAAAGAGACTTGTCGCCTACAAGTTTCCGGTGGTCTGTCTGGAGCCCATTCAACAGTTGATGAAGTTAATGGATCCTGGTTCTCTAGAAGGATTCCGAGAGGATTACGGTTTGATTCTAAGTTTCGTCACAGTTATTTCCAAAGATCAACGTGACGCTCTATTCACACTGCTACAGTTTTATGACCCTCCACTGAGATGTTTCACTTTCCCGGATTATATTTTGGTCCCTACCCTGGAAGAGATTGCCAGTTTTCTCAGAGTTCCTATCAGGTCACAGTTATTATTCTACAGTTCTGAGTTTCCGCCCGATCTCAGTATGGTTGCTTCAACCACATATTTGGAGGAACCAGTCTGGAAGGCTAATATGTGTCAGAAGGGAGAAGTTAGTGGTTTTCATCTGAGTTTCTTACTGGGAGAAGCAAAGAAGAAGCTGGAAGACGGTAACCAGAGGGGTTTCAATGCTGTGTTGGCTCTTTGTGTGTATGGGATTGTCTTGTTCCCTAATGTTGCCAAATTTGTGGACATGGATGCAATACGCCTCTTCGTGTTGAGAAATCCAGTGCCGACCTTGCTAGGAGATTTCTTTCATTCAGTGCACCACAGAAATAAGAATAAAAAAGGAGGATTGTTGAATTGTTGTGTGCCTTTGTTTTATAAGTGGTTCAGTTCTCACCTACCCAAATCAGGAGTGTTCATTGATGTCAAGGACTCGTTGAGTTGGTCGAAGAGATTGATGGGGTTGAGAGCTGAAGATATTTCTTGGTGGTCCGACCGGAGCTTGCTTCGGGCAGATATTATTCATAGTTGTGGGAACTTCCCAAATGTTCCGTTGGTAGGAAGAAGAGGAGGAATCAACTATAATCCTTCTCTAGCAGTTAGACAGTTTGGATATGCTTTAAGAACTCCGCCTTTGGAAAAGGATGTGGAAGAATCTCTGTTTTTCCATTCTTCGCCTGATTTGACGGTATCCCGTAAGGCAGCTGAGGCCTGGCTCAAGGTGATCAAGAGAGGAAGAACCGCCCTTGGAAAAGGAGATTGTAGAACTTACCCTCGGTATGAAGAGTGGCTCCAAGGAAGAGTCGAAGAGTTTGGTCTGCCGTTCCCTATTGAAGAACCTTTGTATCCACCTACTCCTGAGCAGTCAACAATGGTGAGCCGAGAGGAGTACGATAAGTTGAAGAGTGCCATGGAGGGACTTCAAACCAAGAACTCAGAGTTAAGTGAGAAGTTGCAAGACTGTATGCATCAATTCCAGGAGGCAGAATATCAGAAGGGGGAAGCCGTCAGAGTGCAAAAGGAAGCAGAGAGGAAATTTGCTGTGGAGGTGGACTTCTTCAGGAAGACAGACGAAGCCTTGAGATCATCCAGTTCTGAGTTGAGGCGAGTCAAGCAGCAGTTAGTAGATGCTCATGGTAAATTAGCTGGGTGGCAGGAGAAATGGGATGCATTTTCAACTTCTCGGAAGGCAAAGGAGGAGGAGACAGTAGCCGAACTGACTAGTCAGATAGAGAAATTGACGACTTTGCTGAAGGGGAAGAACAATGAGCTTCTATGCGCTCGTTCTACTAATGGCTACATCACAGGTCAACTCCATGAGACTCGAGGACAGATTGAAGAACTCAAGATGTTGGCAGGTTTGAAGAAATCCAGACATGAAGAGGTATTCGGAGAAGATGATGGGAATTACTACAGAGAGCATATCAACGAACTGGATGGGATCATTCACAAGAGGAATCTACTTATCCGGCATTTGACAGAATCTCCAAATCATCCCGACACGGTGGCATTACTGGATGAAGTGAGGAGCAGTCCTTATAGGGTGTATACAGGAGGCTGATTCCTGGTTTATGTTCCTCCCTTTACTTTTTGTTTTGTTGTTGTGTAGTGATAATCCACAGGCTTGTTGTGGGGATCCTCTTTTGATGCACTTTTGGCTAAGGCCCCTTTCCTGGAACTCATTTGTATGTTGGTTTCCCTTTGTTGCATCTTGATCTCAGAAGTTTATCCATGACTCAGTCTTCTTGCACTATTCGCCTGATGTGAGACTGGAATCAAGGGGGTAGAATACCGTTTGGATTTGATAAACATGGCATTGCATTTACATATTCATTGTCATATCTTGCATAACAGGTACCGCTGCAGTGTTCTCATATTGTTTGGTGTCCCACTAGCAGGATAGCTGACTCAGGCATTCACCGATACGGTACCCGAAGGAATCAACAGAGAGCGATGGAGAGCCTACAAGCAGAGCTCGCCGAGATGAAGATTCGCATGAATCAATTCATGGATTTGGTTCAAGGGGTGGCTCAAGGACAGCAGGAGCTTAGATTGTTGGTGCAGAGGGATCCCCCTATTACTCAACCGGAGACGTTGGCTGATCCTCCAGCTGGAGAGGCTAATGGTCCCAATGGACCGGGGCTTATCCCAAACCCGCATGTCAACCTAGATCAACAACCCGTTCAGGATGGTCAGGATGATCAGTTCCCCTTGCTTCAGGAAGACTTTGGCATGGACCCCATGTTTAGAAGATTGGAAGAGAGGTTGAAAGCAGTGGAAGGACAAAATCCTCTGGGAGTAGATGTTGCTGACTTGTGGCTGGTCCCAGGTGTGAGAGTGCCACCGAAATTCAAGGTCCCGATATTTGACAAATACAATGGCAGCTCTTGCCCCAAAACTCACGTGCAAGCCTATTTCCATAAAATGGTTGCATACTCTGATGACGAGAAGCTACTTATGTACTTCTTCTAGGACAGCCTGGCTGGGGCATCTTTGGAATGGTATATGAGGCTGGACCGAGCCCACATCCGTTGCTGGAGGGATTTGGCGGAGGCTTTCGTGAAGCAGTATCAGTATAATGCAGACATGGCTCCGGACAGAACTCAACTTCAGAATCTGTCTCTTAAAAGCAACGAGTGCTTCAGGGAGTACGCTCAACACTGGAGGGAGACAGCTTCCCGTGTTCAGCCTCCGATGTTGGAAAAGGAAATGGCCAACATGTTCATGAACACTCTGCCCGGACCTTACTTGGAGCGTCTGGTAGGTTGCAATGCTTCCAACTTTGCTGATGTGGTCTCTATTGGAGAAAGGGTGGAGAATTACCTGAAGACCTATAAGAGCCAGAGTGGAGGTGGATGCTCATCAGGGGTGAAGAAGCCGTTCATTCAGGGACAGAAGAGGAGAGAAGGGGATGCAAATGCCATATCTTCTTATCAGAACAGGGATAACCGGAGGAATAACTTTCAGAATTAGCATCAGCAACCGTATGTTGCGGCTGTGACCATTCCAGCTGCAGCACCACTACAACAACAACAACCACAACGTCAACCAGCTCAGTATCAACAGCAGCAGCAACCGGGTAACAGACCCGCTTATCAACAGAGGCAAAGGATGATGGACCGGCGTTTCGACACCCTTCCAATGTCGTATGCTCAGTTGCTTTCTAGTCTTCAACAACTACAACTTGTGCAATTGCGCACTCTGGCTCCTCCTGTTGGTAGACTTCCGGTGGGTTACGACGCCAACGCTAGGTGTAGCTTCCACTCTGGGGCACCTGGCCACAATATTGAGAACTGCAAAGCTTTTAAGCACGTAGTTCAGGACCTCATAGATTCAAAGACCATCGACCTTGCACCAGCTCCGAATGTCGTTAACAATCCCATGCCCCGGCATGGTGGTGCGAACGTTAACATGATAGAGGGAAAAGCCAAGTCCATTAAGGATGTGTTGAAGTTGAAGACTCCATTGTTGGATATCAAAGGATGCTTGCTGAAGGCCGATGTTTTCCCCGGTTGTGGGAAGGGTTGTTTGGATTGTGCCACTCAGAGTGGAGGTTGTTTGAAGCTACAGCAGGGTATCCAGGCCTTGCTCGACAAAGGTATCCTCCAGGTTGAAGATTTGTCTGTCCAAGAGTTTGTGGAAGGGGTTGAGGAAGAAGGGTTTGAAGATGCTACTGATGAATTCGCAGATGTTGTTCCTACTGATTCTGTAATCCATGATGATGTATTTATTTTTTCCAATGTGGTTGATCCTGATGTAATTGAACTTGATCCCGATGTTTCGGATGCTTGCATTTCAATGAATGAGATTTCCGAGTACGACTGTGATATTGCTAATATCACTATTTTCTACCCAACCAATCAGATTAGTGTGCCAGAAGCGCAACCCGTGCCACCAGTGCGACGATCTACTATGACCATCACAACCCCTGGTCCTTTACCTTTCACCAGTGAAAGGGCCATTCCGTGGCATTATGGGGGGAGCGTGTATACGCACGATCATAGGGTGGAACGGCCACTGAAAGTAGAAGAGGGTCAGAAGCCTGAACTTGACGGTCCCGCAGTGGATAATGTCGGTGGAATCGGCTGATTCACCAGGAGTGGTAGATTGTTCTCACCACCGGTTACCCAAGCTGATAATGCTGATGCTGTGGCGAAAACCAAAGGCAAGCAGGTCGTGAATGAGGGTACCTCTGCACCCCAGGATGGTTCTGAGCCCACTTTTGCAAAGGATGTGGACGAGCTTCTGAGAATCATAAAGAAAAGCGACTACAAGGTAGTCGATCAGTTGATTCAGACTCCGTCCAAGATATCCATTCTCTCACTCCTGTTGTGTTCGGAGGCACACAGGGAGGCACTTCTGAAGGTTCTTAATGCTGCATATGTACCTCAAGAAATCTCGGTAAACCAACTAGAAAGGATCGTCGCCAATGTGCATGCAAGCAACGGGTTGGGTTTTACCGATTCTGACTTGACACCAGCCGAACGCAATCATAACAAGGCTCTGCACATCTCGATGGAATGCAGAGACACCGTGCTATCGCATGTTCTGGTGGATACAGGCTCCTCTCTCAATGTGCTACCCAAGAGAGCCCTGTCGAGGTTAGAAGTAGAGGGATTGGTCTTGAAACCTTCAGATCTTATTGTGAGAGCCTTCGATGGTTCTAAGAGATCGGTGTTTGGAGAGGTAGAATTTCCAATTCTGATTGGATCACAAACCTTCAACACTGTCTTCTACGTGATGGATATCAGTCCTTCCTACAGTTGCCTGCTGGGTCATCCTTGGATCCATAATGCTGGGGCAGTCTCTTCAACTCTACATCAGAAGATTAAGTTTTCGGTCAACGGACGAATTATCACCGTCTGTGGTGAGGAGGACATCCTGGTCAGTAACCTGTCTACATTCAAGTATGTAGAAGTAGAAGGTGAAATTCATGAGACTCTGTGTCAGGCCTTTGAGTCAGTTCAAGTCAAGGATGCAGCTCCGGTGGAAGAGGTTAAAGCGGGTGCCTCTATCTCATCCTTTAAGCAGGCACGGGCCGTGGTGGATTCAGGTGTTGCTCCCGGTTGGGGGCGTCTGTTGGACTTACCAATGAAAGAAGATAAGTTCGGGATTGGGTATCAGCCAGTTTTGACTTCTACAACTTCAACACTTCAGGGGCCGATTACTTTCTCCAGTGCTGGCATCATTCAGTATGGCCAGGTCTCTGCGGTCAACGAAGAAGATGGGGATACTGATTGTGACATTGACAACTGGGTGCGTCCGAGGATCCCGGGTGAAGTCATCAACAATTGGTCTTCTGAAGAGATTATCCAAGTCACTCTTCTTGAAGAGTAATTTTCTTTGTTTACTCATGCATATCCAAGTCTTACGTTCCTCCCAGGGCGTAATGACTCATTGTAGGGCTCATCTATGTGACACTTGCATTTTTATCATAAATCAAGGACGTATTTTTGCATTCAAATATTTCGTTCCCTGTCTTTCTATTTTTGCAGTTTTTCAAAATAAAAGAATGGAAATGTTTTGTTTAGTTTTCACTTCTTGTTCACATTCCTAAGCACATACCATCACTCATGCAGATGCACATCACCGGATCCTATTGATAACGGTTCTGCTATGGCTCGTTTCGACTTTGAAAATCCAATCTTTCAAGCTGAAGAAGAGGGTGATGAAGACTGTGAACTCCCTGAAGAACTTACCAGGTTATTAAAACAAGAGGAAAGGGTCATTCAACCGCATCAAGAGTCTGTTGAAGTGATTAATCTCGGCACCGAGGACGCCAGGAGAGAAATCAAGATAGGGGCTGCTTTGGAAGACAATGTGAAGAAGGGGTTGATTGAATTGCTGCAAGAGTATGTTGACATTTTCGCTTGGTCTTATCAGGACATGCCTGGGCTGGACACAGACATCGTGGTACACCGCTTGCCTCTCAAAGAAGGTTGTCCTCCGGTCAAGCAGAAGCTCAGAAGAACAAGACCAGAGATGGCTGTCCAGATAAAGGAAGAAGTGCAAAAGCAGTTGGATGCAGGGTTTCTAGCAGTCACCAATTATCCGCCATGGGTTACAAACATCGTCCCAGTACCTAAGAAGGATGGAAAGGTACGGATGTGTGTCGACTACCGGGATCTGAACAGAGCTAGCCCTAAAGATGATTTCCCATTACCTCACATCGATGTTTTGGTGGATAATACAACTCAGTTCTCGGTATTCTCCTTCATGGATGGCTTTTCTGGCTATAACCAAATCAAGATGGCACCAGAAGACATGGAAAAGACAACTTTCATAACCCCATGGGGCACCTTCTGCTACAAGGTGATGCCGTTTGGTCTGAAAAATGTCGGAGCAACATATCAACGAGCTATGGTGACTCTATTCCATGATATGATTCATCACCAAATCGAGGTTTATGTGGACGATATGATTGCCAAATCTCAGACAGAAGAAGAACATTTGGTGAATCTGCAGAAATTGTTTGAACAGTTAAGGAAATTCAAACTGAGATTTAATCCGAACAAGTGCACTTTCGGGGTGAGATCGGGAAAATTGATGGGATTTATTGTTAGCGGAAAAGGGATTGAGGTGGATCCTGACAAAGTAAAAGCGATACAGGAAATGCTTGAGCCAAGAACAGAGAAGCAAGTCCGTAGTTTCTTAGGGAGGTTGAACTACATTGCAAGGTTCATCTCTCACCTAACAACCACGTGTGAGCCAATTTTCAAATTGCTGAGGAAAGATCAGGCTATCAGGTGGAATAAAGATTGTCAAAGGGCTTTCGAGAAGATAAAAGAGTATCTACAGAAACCTCCAATCCTTATACCTCCAGTTCCTGGGAGACCTCTGATAATGTACCTGTCAGTGACTGAGAACTCGATGGGGTGTGTATTGGGACAGCATGACGAGTCTGGTCGAAAAGAGCATGCCATATACTACCTTAGCAAAAAGTTTACCGACTGTGAAATCAAATATTCGCAGCTTGAGAAAACTTGTTGTGCTTTGGCCTGGGTTGCTCGCCGACTGAGGCAGTATATGTTGAACCATACTACCTTGTTGATTTCTAAGATGGATCCAGTGAAATACATATTCGAGAAGCCAGCTCTCACCGGAAGGGTTGCTCGTTGGCAAATGGTACTGACAGAGTACGATATCCAGTATACATCCCAGAAAGCCATCAAAGGGAGTATTCTGTCAGACTATCTTGCTCAGCAGCCGATTGATGATTATGAGCCGATAAAGTTTGATTTTCCGGATGAAGACATCATGTTCCTCAAGATGAAAGAGCCAGTTGTTGAGGAGGGACCTGATCCGAACGAAAAGTGGACTTTGTTGTTTGATGGGGCTGTCAACGCCAGAGGAAGTGGAATTGGTGTTGTCATTACTACTCCGAAAGGTGCCCACATGCCTTTCACCGCTCGTTTGACTTTTGAGTGCACAAATAATGAAGCTGAGTACGAGGCCTGTATCTTAGGTATCGAGCAAGCCATTGATCTGAGAATCAAGACTCTAGACATCTTCGGAGATTCAGCTCTAGTGATCAATCAAGTAAATGGTGATTGGAATACTCTCCAACCCACTCTGGTCCCCTACAGAGATTACACGAGAAGACTGTTGACTTTCTTCACAACAGTAAAATTATATCATATACCTCGTGATGAGAACCAGATGGCAGACGCACTTGCTACTCTATCCTCCATGATCAAGGTAATTCGTTGGAACCATGCTCCCAGGATCGAGGTGATGTGCCTTGACAGGGCCGCGTACGTGTTTGCTGCTGAACTGGTAGTCGATGACAAGCCCTGGTATCACGATATCAAGTGCTTTTTGAAGAATCAAGAGTACCCTGCAGGGGCATCCAACAACGACAGAAAGACTTTGAGAAGATTGGCAGGCAGTTTCTTCTTGAACAAAGACGATGTGTTGTATAAGAGGAACTTCGACATGGTTTTGCTCAGATGCGTGGACAGACACGAGGCGGACATGTTAATGCAGGAAGTTCATGAAGGTTCCTTCGGTACTCATGCCGGCGGACATGCAATGGCTAAGAAATTGTTGAGAGCGGGTTCTTATTGGATGACCATGGAATCAGATTGCTTCAAATATGCTCGGAAGTGTCATAAATGCCAAATTTATGCTGATAAGGTGCATGTGCCACCAAATCCTCTGAATGTGATGACTTCGCCGTGGCCGTTTGCTATGTGGGGCATTGACATGATTGGAAAGATTGAGCCGACTGCTTCCAATGGGCATCGCTTCATCCTTGTTGCCATCGACTATTTCACCAAGTGGGTCGAAGCAGCGTCGTTCGTGAATGTCACCAGACATGTGGTTGCCCGTTTCATCAAGAAAGAAATCATTTGTCGCTATGGGATTCCCGAAAGAATCATTACTGATAATGGTTCTAATCTCAACAACAAAATGATGAAGGAGTTGTGTCAGAACTTCAACATTCAGCATCACAATTCTTCCCTTTACCGCCCTAAGATGAACGGCGCTGTTGAGGCGGCAAATAAGAACATAAAGAAGATTGTGCAGAAGATGGTCGTTACGTACAGATATTGGCATGAGATGCTACCCTTCGCCTTGCACGGGTACCGTACTTCAGTACGTACGTCGATTAGGGCAACCCCTTACTCCCTGGTGTATGGTATGGAAGCAATCCTACCTGTTGAAGTGGAGATTCCTTCTCTAAGAGTCCTGTTGGATGTCAAGTTAGACGAAGCCGAATGGATTCGGACAAGGTTCAATGAGTTGAGTCTTATCGAAGAGAAGCGAACGGCAGCCATTTGTCATGGGCAGTTGTATCAGAGTCGTATGAAGAGAGCCTTTGATCAGAAAGTGCGTCCTCGTTGTTTCCAAGTCGGAGATTTAGTGTTGAAAAGGATCCTTCCTCCTCAGACAGATCACAGGGGCAAGTGGACTCCTAACTATGATGGACCGTATATTGTCACCAAGGTTTTTGATGGTGGGGCCTTAATGCTTGCAACTATGGATGGTGAAAAGTTCACTTCCCCTGTGAACTCAGACGCAGTTAAAAAATACTTCGCATAAAATAGACCCGCTGGACAGTAAAAAGAATAGTCCAGGCAAAAATGGGCATCCCGACGAACCAAGAAAATGAAAAGGTTCGGGCAAAAATTAGGGATTAAAAAATAAAAAAGATCGTACACCCGGTAAGTTGAAAACCTGAAAAGGCAACTTATGCAAAAATGGGTATCCCGGTGGATTGAAAACCCGAAAAGGGCGATCTAGGCAAAAATTAGGGATTAAGCGAATGACTGCGTTCTGAGTTAGTTCTGAATCTCATCTCATGTCGATGACTGGAAATTTTCGAAAGGTAGGAAACAGTCCAATCACCTTTTCAGAAGGCTGATCATCTGGAGGATCTTGAAGACTGGCAAGTCATAGCAGAATTGGAATCCAATAGAAATCCATTTCACATTGCCATTAGATTAAGTTCTGTTTTTATCTTTTGTGCGATTACCTCTTTCCAGGGATTACTTCCTGATGTAAATGCTTATTCAGAGGCCATTCAATCAATAAAATCATGTTATTCAGCATATCTCTGTTTTCATTTTCATTTTACTGTTTTGTTTGCAAAAATGACGTCCGAATTTTTGATAAACATTGCATCATGACACATAAGGGCTTTACAGGTACATGCTTAATAAACATTTAAAATTGTTGTAAATTTTAAGTGCTTTGGATCGTCTATTCAGAACAGATACCCTCGGGGCATTTCCTTAAAATCCCTTGCAGATGATCATGAATATCTTCTCCAATGAAGTCGCCAACAGACGAATTCAGTGTCTTATCCCTGCAGAGCTGATCAGAGTGTTGGATTCTTCAATCCCCAGCAGGTTCTCACCACTGTACTTCCCAAAGCGTTTGTTTAATGACATACACTCCCCAGTAGAGTTGACAGTGCCAGATTGTATATCCCCAGCGGAGTTGACTGTGCCAGACTGTATCTTCCCAGCAGAAGTGGCTGCTCCTTAGAGTTCGAGGCCAGATCGATAAACCCAATGCCAGATCCATGGTTTCTTTCCTTGAAGTAGAACCTCGGTACCGTATCAGTGTTTGCTTCCCCTGCTGAGTCATCTCTCGCAGATCGTGGTTGCCAGAACCACTATCGCTTTCCCCTACAGCAAGTTTTCAGTGTCGTTCTCTCCCCAGTCAGAATCTCGGCATTTCATCATTGCTAGAACACCGTGTGGCGGGTCATTTCACCACATATTTCCTTACGCTGTGCATCTCCAGCAGCCTTGCTAGAGCCCAAAGGATGGTGATCATTGCCCCAGCAGATCCCCTTGCCTCAACTTGGCATTCTACCCAGCATTTCGCATCCCTGCATGTAGAATCATATTGCATTGCATTCTCCCAAATCGCGTAGCATTTCCATTTTCATGGAGCATTACGCCATTGAAAAATTCAAACATACGCATGTAAGCATAAAACATTCTCGGTATCCCAAGTGATAAGCTAGAAGTTGTTTCCAGTACTCAGACTGAAGATTGTTCATGACTCACCTTGGTTATCCCCAGCAAGTGTCATTAGCCCATGCACCGCCTCTATTATCCTTCCCTATTTCTGCCGATGCTGACGGGCATGAAGTTTCCGGTATCCAGACCGAATTGGCGTTCAGGCCAGTGTTCCGATATTCAGATCGAAGTGGCGTTCAGGCCAGTGTTCCGGTATCCAGACCGAAGTGGCGTTCAGGCCAGTTTTCCGATGTTCAGATCGAAGCAGTTTCCGACGATCAGGTCGATGCAACTTATGGCATTCAGGCCAGTGTTCCGATATTCAGATCGAAGTGGCATTCAGGCCAGTTTTCCGGTATCCAGACCGAAGTGGCATTCAGACCAGTTTTCCGGTATCCAGACCGAAGTGGCGTTCAGGCCAGTTTTCCGGTATCCAGACCGAAGTGGCGTTCAGGCCAGTTTTCCGATGTTCAGATCGAAGTCCTTTCCAGTATTCAGACTGATGAGCGGCATTCAGGCCATGGTTATTTCTGTGTTACCATTTATTTTGGTATCCAGTTTAACATTCTTTGTCGGTATTCAGACGGACATTCACCGTACTAGACGGATTCTTCTTTCAAGACCACCTCTTTGCCGATTTTGACGGGCATTGTTACTTCACTTTACTTCAGTGCAAATTTTTGGGCTTTTATTGTATTCAATCCCTTGATACCTCGAAAGTACGAAAGTCGCCGCCATCTTCTTTCCGGGTCTCCAGTTGATTGAATAGGGGCAGCTGTAACACCCCAAAATTTGCCCTCCTCATTCGTGCATTCACTTTTTAGGTCATTTAGCATTTCATATCACATTGCATCATGTCAATCAGAATTAGCTCCAAGAAGCTCGGACATCATCCAGGACACTTTGTGGGTTCTACTTAGACGATCAGTCAACACAAGGAAAAGACTTGAGGTACTACCAACAGGGCCAGATGGGGCCTATTCATCGTGCAAATCGCCAGGCTGGAAGAAGCAAGAATCTGCTGCTGAGCTGTCATGCTCAATAGGCGAGCAGATGCTTCGCCTAGCGAAAAGTACTGTCATGCTCGCTAGGCGAGCAGGTCCTTCGCTAAGCGAAGGGCGCGCACTTCAGAAAATATCAGAAAGATTTTGGGCTTGAGTTGCCCTCATTTGAGCCCACTACCCACGAAATCAGTCTATAAATATAAGAGTTGCAGTAGAGGACAAAACACTTGGAGTTTCACCGAAGAAAGGTCTTGAGAGAAGGAGACCTAGGAACTACTCTGCAGTAATCTTCAGGCAGCTCTGAGAAGTTCACTCCGACTCACACACTCTTTTGCCTCCGCCTCACGCAAACCCTAACAGAGATTTGCAAATCCAGCCGCACCGTTCGATCGGCCTCTCTCATCAGGTATGCCTTTGTTCCTATTACTCTATGCGTTGAATTTGAATACTATGAATGCATGAGGTAACATCAGGTTTTGCACACGGTTTTATGTTTGCGTATGAATATGTGAATAGAGTCTTGAATGTTTAATAATTTCGTTTCCGAAATGAATGCCATAGGGTTTGGAATCCTTAAAATCGTACTGTTATCGATGAGAAGTTCAAAACCCGCAGGCGCTCGCTAGCCGCTTCGCTAGGCGAGCACACAGCGAAGCTACGCTAAGCTTTTGCTAGGCGATGCAATAGCAAACGCGACAGTTTCCGTTTTTTCTTTGTTCTGTTTGTTCTAACCTGTCTTGTGTTGCCATGGCATTGTTTTTCCTGGATTTCATCTTGTTTGTCTAACCTTTTTGTCGAGTTTTTGTGAGGACTCACATACTATTGCAGGGATACCATGCGGAGGTTTATTCTGATTACTCGTATTGACTGATTTTCTTTGATGGTCTAGCTGGAGAGATCTCAGGGTTGCTAATCCTTTAATTGCTGTAACTTCGGATCTTTATCCGTGTGGTAATTTTTTCCCTTTCTCGTACTTTATCGCTTTCTTAGGAGGCAATGTTTGAGCCCCTTGGTGGAATTTTACTTTAAGATACATGTTTTGCATGGTGTGATCGTTTCCCCATGGGATACGAGGCTTTAGATAGTCTCCCGTTTGCATGCCAATTAAGGTAGCATTGTTCCTTCGTCTAGGACTTCCTTTTTGCATGCGCGTTCCTACAACACGAACAAACCCTAAAACCCAAAGCAACGTGTTATCTCCTTCTACTACAGGTGAGTAAGTCTCCAAAGGTCGAGCATCCGGTAGATTGTGTAGTAACGTTGTTCGTCCAAAACCCAATCCATAACCCCGTAGTTAGTCGAACTACGACTTGCTCTAATTCTCATTCCAGATGAGATACGTAGGCATAAGACGCGATGTTTTAGCGAGCACACATCCCCCTAACCCGTAGGTCAGCCGAGCTACGAAGACTCTGATTCTCATATTCATATGAGATACGTATGCAGTGGATGCGACATCCGCGCGAGTCATTTTCATTTAACCCCCTTTTTTTTTGTAGTAAATAAACACATTAGGTAAACCCACACCCTTTAGACAAGAACCACAAAAGTGGATCCCGTAGAGTACTACGGATGCGTAGGGGTGTTAATACCTTCCCTTCGCATGACCGACTCCCAAACCCAAGATTTGGTTGCGAGACCCTGTCTTGTCCTTTCCATTTTCAGGTTTACTTCGAGCGTTTCCTCTCCCCCCTTTGGGATGAATAATGCACGGTGGCGACTCTTCTGTCTTTTTCCTTCGCCGGTTGTTTTTTCGCACACTGTGTTTTTCAGGTTGCGACAGAGAGTAGTGATCATTGTATTCAATGTAGCCATTTTCCATGTAAATTACTAGTTTTCAAACTTTGTAAAGTTCTATGGAGTCTCGTCATTTACGGACTACCATTCTATTAAATAAAGTTGAGCTTTTATCCAATTGATTTTATTCTTATTTACTTATGCTAAATAAAATTGAATTTTTATGATGATAATTTTGAAATAAATTAATGAATAATAATTGTTTTTCTTAAAATAATAAAAATAATCACTTTAAAAATAATCGATTTCGGCAAGGAATATCAACAACAATCTGAGAACAGGTAAGTCTTGAAGTGTGAAGCATTGATGGTCTTCCCCAAGCAGTTGGTATGATAACTTGTTTCCTCCCCAACAGTTTATCATTTATCCCCATCTTGGTTGATGAGTTTCTCCCCGAATATCTCATCATCCCCAGTAAAGCCAGTGGGTTTCATCTCCAGTTGAGCTGATGATTGATCCCTTTTGCGAATTCATGTTCCCCAGCCAAGGTGTTCATGTTTGGTATCCTCCAGTCTTATAATTAGACCTTGGAGATTCGGAACCTTTATTTGGTTTCCATTTACATAATTGTGTTACGTAACTTCAGCAGTTTCTCCCTTGTGTGAATCAGATCCGGTTATCTTTGCCTTGGAATTGGTTTATTTTGCAATTTACAAGAAGAATTCAATGAGTATTGAGGAATGTGACGATCTTGGTCATAGCATCCCCCAACAATTTGCTTAGACGCCCTACAGAGTTTTACCTCTTGTATTTCCTGGGGAAGTTCATCTTTTGATATGAAAACCCCTTGTTCCCGTCAGCATTGGATTCTGAGATGTGTTTGTTTTTGTCCCCTGCAGGGTTATCTCCTATTTGATATGGTGTTGACCAAAAATTCCCCACAGTGTTGATAATTTTGATCCTCAACAGATCTTTTATCTATCCTCGGCATGATTAGTTGATCTTCCTTCAGTAATATTCTCTTCTTCTCATGGAGTTTGTTGTGATTGATTGGAAGCATTTTCTCCATGACTTTCTCAACAAGAGTTTATTTATTCATAGCCGGATTATTTATTTTCATCCTTAGCATTTTCTCCAGTTGGTGTTTCCATCTTGTTGAGATTAGTCGAGTGTTGCAGCAGTGATTCAAATCTTTGTTATTTGTATCCTTTGCGTTGTTTATCAGCATAATCATGAATCATATACATGCATATTCATGCATAAAACCCAGCGTCATATATTTCATTACACATTTTATCGCATTTGATTTCTTTATTATGATCCCCTACTTCGGTAATATCATTTACCTACGCCGATTTGGTGTGTTTGTCCTCCTTCAATTGAAGAGTGTCATCCCCTTAAGCAGAAAGAGTTTAACCTTTCTCATTTCCCCACAGAGTTATTTCCTCGTGGATGATTTTTATTCCATTTTCCTCCCTAGTTAATTATCTAGACGGAACCGCTCCCCTTGAGTTATATCCTCATTGGGTTGAGTCTTTGTTTGACCGTTTCTTCTCGATTCTTGAGTGCTTTACTTTTGCTCAATACCCGACAAAATGGAATCTGCTTCCTTTGCTTTCCCCAGCGGATTCGTTTCACGTTTCCCCAGGTAGTCTATCCTTAATATAATCACTTTAACTGGTGACGTATATTCTTCCCTTTGTGGTTTTCTACCCAGTAAAAAGGTAGTTGTAATCCCTATTCTTATTCCCTAGAGAGTCCATCCTTGATATGTTCACTTTAACTGATGATAGATTTTCTCTCCCTTTTTGGTATTCTACCCAGTAACCGGTAGTTATAATTCCTATTTTATCTTTCCCCTCTAAGTCTATCCTTGATATGTTCATCCTAACCGGTGACGGATATTCTCTCTTTGGTATTCTATCCAGTAACTAATAGATATAATTCCTATTTCTTCCTGGCAGTTTATCCTTGATATGTTTACCGTAACCGGTAACGGATATTCTTCCCCATTCCCCAGGTGGTCCATCCTTGATATGCTCATCCTAAACGATGACATATATTCTTCCTTTGAGTTTATCCTTGATATGTTCACTTCAAGAGGTGACACATACTCTCTCTTTTGTCTTCTGCCCAGTAACCGGTAGTTGTAAATCCTATTTGAATTCTCTCCCCAGTAGGTTATTCTTACCCAATAACAGGTAACGAATACACCTCGTTCTCCTTAGTAAGTCATCCTTAATTAGTTTACCCTACCCGGTAACGGATGTCCCTCTGTCAAAGTGTATTATCTTCCTACCCAGTAACCGATAGTAGATAGCATATCTCTAGTACTCTAGCGTTGAAGTTCATTTTTCCCCAATTGAGTTTGAGTGCGTGTTTCCTTAGTGGAATCTCCAATCCTCTATTTGGTTTCAATACTTCAATTTTGTTCTGATTTATTCCTATCCCCTGCATATTTCCCTTATCCCCGGACCGAGTCCTTCCATTGATTTATTTTCATGGAAATCCCCTCGTGTCTCCAATAGTTTTTTAGTTGTAGCCTGGCCTACACATAGCTTTTTATTCCCCCCAGAGTCTTTGTCTCCCCAGTGGTTTTTCCTTATGGAATGCATTACACTCATGTGGATTTTCAGTCTCTCCAGATTCTTTTTCGTTGTGGCAATATATTCCCTGCAAAGATTATGTTAACATTCATATCATACGCATAATGAGGCCTATTAGGGACCAAAATTTATTTCTATCTGTTGTTATTTAAGTCCATTCTACTGAGTTGATACGAAGATTTTAACCTTCACATCCTCAGTTAGAATTTCCTTAACTAGGGGAAGCTTTAAGACCCCAATTTTGACCCTAAGATCCCTCATGATATCTCATCATTTGCATTGGCATTGGGATCACACCTTGGAATCCTCCTTACCCCCCATTCATTGAGTTTGCATTGGGAGAGATCACCAAGCATATTTGATTATAGCATACTTTTTTTTTCATTGTTTACTAACCAAAATACCAAAAATATATCTATGTATAGCTTTGTTTCTTTTGTAGGTAGTGTGTGCATCCACCAATGCCTCATCAAGCTCATATATAGGGTTTGAGACCCTCAATGCAAGGATATTAATCAAGATATAGCTCACATTTTTTCTAGACATCATATATGGATCCCCATGTTCTTCATTTGTCATTTTGATCAACAAATCATCATGAGTTTGAACCTTGTTGGCCTTGGAAGCCCTAATTCATCTAGGTATCCTGTGTGACTTCCTTAGGAAGTTTCTTCAACATTTGATCAACTATATCAAGGTATACTTAATTATACACCATCTTATACATATATGATCCTCCATTAGTCCAATAGATCAAGATAACCTCAAGTTTTCAAGTTGGTTCATGGTGGTTGACCAGAGAAAGTCAACTGGTCAAAATTGGGGTTCACTAGACCCTATATAATACAATATTTGTCATATGAAAATGGTTCCAAGAGAAACATTACTCCTTATGACATTCCAAACAACTTTCATGTTGAGGTCAATAGCTAGTTTTGTTTGGAAAGTCATATTTTATGGTGAAAGATTATAGGTCATTTTGTCTGAACCCTAGTTAGGAGGTCAACTTTCAAGGACCATAACTTGCTCAATTTTTATAAGATGAAGGCCATCCAAGTTTCATGATAAATTTAAAGATGTACTCTCCAAAGTTTATTATTTAGGAAATTTCAAATTCAGATTTCAAGGGCAGGTGCCAAGAGGAAACCTTATAGGTCATTTTGGGCCATTACCATTGAACAAGAGATTTTCCTCAACTTCTAAAATACATAACTCCTTCATGCCAAATACAAATGAGGTCAAATTTGTGACCAAATTGAAGAGGTTTGAAAGAGCTACAACTTTTATGAAGGAACGTTTTCCATTTGAATCCCATAGCAAAAGTTATTCAATATGGAAGTAGTGGACATTTAACTTGGTACTTAGAAAAATTTCAAATATGTTTAATTTCCCAATCTTCCACCTCAAAATTGATCATGATACAAGCTTCAAATGGAAAAGTTTTCAACATGAAAGTTGTTCCCCTTGATCTCACCTTCCCAGTAAGTTTAAAATCACTTGATTTTGCCAAGGATTGAATGACTTTCACATGGCTTTTCTTCAAGGTCCCATTTGGATGATTCTCATTACCATTTCCAAATTCCAATTGCATGACTTCATGACACACTTTCAGCATTGCTCATGATCAATTTTGGACCGTTTGACATCATTTTTTGGGACTATCACACGCCCATGCATCCATGTAAGTGAGAATTACTATTTTTGTAATTTTTATCGAATTGTATGGAAATCAATTGCATTGCCTATAAATACAACCCACTCTGCTTAAAATTGGGGAGACTTTTCCCAAGCTTTGATCCTGAAACCCCACCCTTCACCATTAGAGGATAAACTTGAAGGTTTTAAATTGAAAATCAAGTTTCAATTTCACTTCTATTTTAATGTTGATACTCCAAGAATCCAAGTCATTCTTTGATCTAATTCTACTCCTGCAAGCTTCTGAAGTCAAGCAAAGGCCAATTGGAAGAAAGATCAAGCAAGACTTAACCTCCTCGAAGGTGATTTTTCAGAAACTTGATCTCTTCGATTCTCTCTCAATTCTTCACCATTCTCTTTGATTTTTGGTTGGCTGAAGTCCTACCAATGTAGGCAACAAGATTGAGTTGCTTTGAGGTCAAATTGAAGCAACTCAGTTCATGATCCTCAAAATTCAAACCATTGTATCTTTCAATATACTTGGAATTGGAGAAAATTGAGGCCATATTCGAGCTCCTGAGCATTTTTCCTTTGAAATAATGTCCTTGTTTTTCATTTTTCATTGAGTTGAAGGTGGACAAGTTCGGTGAGGTCCACCGGAGAAGATGACCGGAGTTAGGGCTCCGGTGGTGTGTTGGCATCTTCTCATCCATCTGATTATGGTCCAATGATCTAATCCTAGCCTTTGGTTTCAATTACCCACTTTACAGCGTGTTGACTTGGATGTATGGTAGACACCACACGTGTGGCCATCAGATCTGCCACCTCAATTAATGAGGGAGATCTGATGGCCCTTGTTTTTTCTTATTTTATTTTAAATTCTAATTTTATGTTTAATCCTTCTATTTAATTTAATTCATAGAAATTCCATTTTTAATCCAAAAAATATGGGACTTTCACAAAAAATCTTTAAATATTTTTCCCTTCCATATTCTGAATTTAAATTATTTTTTGGATTAATTTTGATATTTTTCATGAATTAAATGTTTTTGTGCATATTTTTAATTGTTTAAAAGTACTCCTGACTTTCCAAAAATAGTGAAATTTTTTGTCTAAAGTCCTTTGACCTTGTTTGACCTAGGATAAATCCCTTGGCAATTTATTTGGTGTTTTGAAGGGATTTTAGGTTTTGACCAACTTAAAATGCATTTTTATTCATTTTTTAAATTGATTTTTAATTGTTTAAATGCTTAAAAATATTATTGAGCCATTTTTTATGGTCTTGTAATGTTTAACTTTCTGTTTGAGCCTTGGTCAAGATTGATTTGACTTTTGTTGGATCAAAACCTTTGGATTTAGGGGATTGATGAAATGTATGATTCATCTCCTAAAATGAATGAATGGTTTTGATTTGATGAAATTCCTCCCATGATCAATTTGTGTTTCAATCTTCCCCTCCCTCTTCATCTTCATCCCTATCATTTCCCATTCCCTCATTTGACCAATGAAATCTCCAATGTCTAAAGGTTAATTGGTTCATCAATGACATGGTGTCAGATGAATCAATACAAGTGTGACTGAGATAGGTCCATCCCTTTTGATCTTTTCTTTTAGTGTGTGGTATGTTTTAGGAGTTTGGTTCTTCATACCAAATCTCTAACATGCATTAACACCTAAATTTTAATTGATCGGCCTCAGATAGTCGTGACTTCTACATAAGTCCAATTACAATTGCTTAACATAGAGCTAAATTTGACCCTTATGGCATAGAATTCTAGTAAGTGAGATTGTAAGTCTCCCATTATTCATGGCATTGTATGGAGACTTGACCTTTTTTCCTTTCATGGGAGCTAGTGGCATATTTGTTGAATTATCCAAGCTGGAGCCCTTCTCATGGAAGATGTCTTGGTTTAAGGAGCCCTTCTCTATTGTCCTATATGAATGACCTTATCACTATAACCCCACAGAGAATTTAAAAAACCGTTATAGTCGATCCCTCAAGAAATAACTCACTAACCATTACTCGGAGCTTTATATCCCTAGTCCGCCAGCGTAAGCAGGGTTAGGTGATGTATAAAATGTTAATTCTCTATGCCACTACTCAGTGTCGCATCACGCGAAAAACCGGCGGGAAAACAAGAACAACAGAGCCGCCACCGTGCGTTATTTATCCCAAAAGAGGGAAAGGAAACGCTCAGAGTAAACCTGGAAAAGACATGGTCTCGCGACCAAAGAGAATGGGATCGGGAGTCGGTTATGCGAAGGGAAGGTATTAGCACCCCTACGCATCCGTCGTACTCGACGGGATCCACGCACAATAGAAAGGAAAATGGTTGCTAAAAACACTGCTCACACACACACTCACTGGCTGAAAGAGACACAAGAAACTGACTGAAACTGACTCGGCAGGACATCGTATCCTGGGCCTACTTAGTCTATCAGGCATAGACATCAGAGTCGAGGTAGTTCGGACTGGGGAAACGACACATGCTCGCTAGGATATCGCATCCTATGCATACGTATCTTCTTGGACGAAGAAGAATCAGAGCATTCGTAGCTCGGCTGACACGCACACAAACAAACACAGGCAAAGGCAAACGTGGAGCCTGAACGCCAATCACTGGACTTACATCAGCATCCGAACCAACAAACCCACACTGGAACCCGAATGCCACTCGATGGACTTACATCAGCTTCCAAGCACACAACAAGACAAAACAAAGACACAGGCGCCCGGAGAGATCAGCTCATCTCCTGCCTACGTACCTCATCTGGTATGAGGATCAGGGCGACGTAGTTCCCCTACGGAGGGATACAGGACTAGCCTAACCAGATAACAGAGGGAGACACAACTAGGGAGACTACGACTCGAGCCTAGATGTTATCATGCAAAATCATCCCTAAGTTAAGGTTTCTAGCTAACTGGCACAGGGAGCCAGCCTATCCTAATCATGACTTGCACAGGAAGCAAGCCACACACACACTTAACTTGCACAGGAAGCAAGCCAAGCAAAACCTAACTTGCACAGGAAGCAAGTCTAAACTAACCCTAACTTGCACAGGAAGCAAGTCAAACAAGCATACAAGCACAGATAGCACACACTATACACAAGCAAGTGGCTCAATCAAGGGTTAGGTTTTAGTCGAGGGGTCATATCAACCTCAACAAACAAACCTCTGGAACTGGGTGAATGTGCTCTTAACCTTGCCATTGAGGGGCTAAGGTGAAGCAGATGAAAGGTGAGTGAAGATAAGACTTCACAGCTCTTATCCCTGGTCTGGGAGAGCTTAAGACAAGAATGTGTGGGTTCAGAAAGTGGGAACCCTTCTACACATTTAAAACTGACTCAACTGTACAATTGTACAAGATCTTGGGTTTGTATCTGCAATGCATCAACACAGTGGTGTGAGCAAAGCAGATGACACACAGAATAGCAGGGGATAGATTGCATATCCCTTGGGTTCTGCCAATTGCCTCTTCACTTAGGAGGTCTTTGACTCTGTACAAGGACAAAAATAAACATCCACAAACATTGCCTCTTAAGGAGGACTTCAGACAGTTGCCTGACCAAGTAACAGGCCAGGTCTTCCAGACTACATGAAGATTAAGGGATATACCTCAAAGCAAGTTGCTATTTAAAGCAAAGCAAAGCAAGTTCAAAGAACTAAGCAACTAAAAGCACCTGAAATAGTCAAGCAGATGTTAGTATGCAACTCAAATCAAAGCAAAAGGAAACAGACATTAACAGTTAATCAGAAGCAAATGGATGTGCAAGGCACAAGACTTAAGGCATGTGAGCCAAGCCAACTACAAAACAAACAAGTTAGTCAATGATATTCAAACAAGCTCAATCAAATAGGAATGGTCTCATTGGTCATTTGTTGGTCAACCTGAAAACATGAGCTCAAAGGTGAGTAACAGGACCACTAGGACAAGCCTAGGGTCAAAAGGGAATGAGAAAGTCAAAACAGCAAATGACAAGTGTCCAAAATCATGTTCAAACATTCAAGAAACAAAACCAATTGGGTTCACATTCATATCAATCATCATCATCATTTCATGAGCAAATTAGGTCAAAACATGGCATTTGGAAGCTCATAGAAGTCAACAGCAAGACTTAACTCAAAAGCAATCTTAAACATTTCCAAAAATCACCAAATAAATCATGATCAATCACAACCCACAGCATGGTAAGCATGTCAAATTTCATCTCATTTGGACAAGTGGAAGGCAGTCAATGAAAATCAGAAAGTCAAAGCAATCTTGAACATGCTCAAAGAAGTCAACCAAACATGTATCAACTTGAAAAATTCATAAATCAGAGATGGCATATGATAAATGAATGGGACTAAAACCATGGCAAGGATGAGGATGTCTAGTTATCTCATGTAAAATTTCATGTCCATCTAATAAAGTATGAGGATTTCACAAATGAAATGGCAACATGTGTCACAAAAAGTCAACATTTGACTAAGCAGGGGAGAAAATCCCAAACCATTAGGAAATGCGACAAATAATTCCAAGAAAATTAACATGTAAACTAGACACACAATAGTACATTCATGCAAAAATTCAAATCAATTGGAGGTCAAGAAGCATGGTATCAAAAATCATCAAGTTGGACATCAATGGTGTGATACAAATTGTCACACCCTAATTCAAAAAAATCATAACTCACAAACCAGCAATGATAAATTCACAAACTCTACACCAAAATCACCATGAGTGTGTCTAGTTTAAGCACAAAAAATTTGGGAGCCATTGGATAAAGTATCACCATTTCACAAATGTTTTGGCAAAGTGTACAAAAAATGAGCACATGTCACAAACCCTAATACCAATTAAAATCCACTCACCAAAAAAATCTGGAAAAATCATGATAAAAACTAGAGATCCAGATGAACACAATGCAAAAAATCCCACGAAATTTGGAGTTAAAATGGACGAGTTATGAATTTTGTAAGTTGGTGTCACAAAATGAAATAAAAATTGAAGAAATAACATGATTTAATGGTTTAATTAGGGCACGGTGGCAAACTTGTAAATATGGGGGCACTTAACCAAAACGCAGCGTTGCGTTTACAGGCGTGGCGAGCTACCATTGGCCACATGGCCCAGAAACGTGGAAAAACATGCAGGGCACGGTTTGGAAGATCAAACATGGTTTTGGCATGAAGAAAATTAGGGTTTTGGCCGTGTTCTTCATTTCAAAATTCCAGATTTCCAGCAAGAAAAAGTTGCAACCAAAATCAACAATCCACATACCATTGTGTTCATCTCTTAATGCTCATCAATATTCCAAGATCAATTTACCCTAATACGAACTAACGAGGATGAACCGAGCCAAAACAAATTCACACATCAAACTTCAATCCAACATAACTTTCAAAATAAACAACCATTTTCAATCATTCAAAGCGCAGTGTGATCAGGGAAAGGTGATCTACAAAGTGTGTATCATGGTTTTGGAAAAGGTGAGAGTCGAAATTTTACCAAGTTGGAAGAGCAATGTTGATACAGTCGTTATTTGGTGTTTTTGGCCTGAAACAGATGTCCCAAAGGTCTTCAAATGATGAATGATGAAGAAGGTTTGGCTTGAAATGGCTTGGTTTGGATGCAAACAACTTCTGCCATTGATGATGCTTTGCAAAAACAGTCCACAAAAAGCTCTTACAGTTGAAGAATGGTGGTTGAAATGAGCTTAAGATGATGCCTAGATGGTGAAACAACAATGTTTGCTCGTGGTCTTTTGAGGGTTTTTGACAGATTTTTGGAAAATGCAAGAAAATGGATTTTTGAGAGAATGAGATAACCAAGGTTTTTCTGTGATATCTTGTGGCTGCTTCTAGGGTTGCTTCTTGCAGAAAATAATCTCTAAGTACTCTGTTTGATAGTACCAAGCATGGTCCATGAAAGAGTGGGATAGAGTTGGTAAAAGTGTACTTTCTTTCCAATTTTCAAGCAAGTTAGCATGGGTGTATGTACTGCATGGGAATGGGCTTCCAACAAGTTTTAAATAACATTTCTGAACATATTCCAATGGCCAAAGTGATTACAAATGGTTATTTCAAAAAGTCAAAATTCAACTCACTTGAAATTAATTAAGGCAAGTTCAAAAAGGCCATTTTGATTGGTGAAGTTTTGGTGAATGATGGTTACATTTTTGGAAAGAGGGGATCAAATGTGACTTGTAGGAAAAAACCCCACCCAAATTGGCCAAATGGTTTGAGAGATATGGCCTTTTGAAGTTCAAGAATTTTTGAAAATGAATTGATCATAACTTGCCAACCATACATGGGAATTGAGTGTTCTTGGACTTTTTGGAAATGGGAGAACAAGATCTTCAACTTTCATGTTGGGCAAAAATTCATTTGAAGCTTGTATCATGATGTAAGTTTGAGGATCAAGACTTTCCATTTTTGGTAAGTTTCAGTTACAGGTCCAGTTTCCATTTTTGGAAATTTCTGATCTGGCTTCAAATTCTTCCATGATGGTGTTTGACATGATATGTGAGGCCTATTTGGACATGAATGAGACCACTCAAACCAATTTCCATCACCAAATCACTGATTAAATGGACAGTTGACCAACAGTTGACTTTTAGGGTTTCTGACTAACTGTGCATTGACTGATGACTTCTGAACATCCAATCCTTGACCTAATCACTTCAAATGGACCCCCAAGTCATGTGAACATGTTGGACCAACCCTAGGGCCTTGGCTCCTTGAGAAATGCACTTGCTTGCTTGACTGACTGATCTCCTGACCAGTTTGACCTAATTCTCTTGATTGGCTTGCACTTGAGGCAAAGGGACAATGCAATGCTATGCAATGGACCATGATATGCTATGACCTAATATGAAAATGTATGTACAATGATAGGTGCAAATTTGAGGTGCTACAGCTGCCCCTATTCAATCAGCTGGGAACCCGAATGGATGATAGCAACGGCTGTCAGACTTTCAGGGTAAGCAGGGATTGAATACCAAGAACCGTAGAAATTTGCACTCTGCCGGATATGATACAAGAAGAACCACGTCATTTACTGATGACGCCTGCAATTGACAACTTCAGAAAGGCGAAACCATTTACCGATGGTTAGAAGATGGTAACTTGATATTTACCGATATCAACTTCAGCAAGACCATTTACCGATGGCTGTTGGGAAACAAATCTGATGTAAAAGGAAGCAAGACCATTTACCGATGGTGGCTTCGAAGAAACTTGACATTTACCGATATCAACTTCAGCCCGACCATTTACCGATGGCTACTGCAACTGGGGATCTGATATTTACCGATATCGAAGCATACGGGGCCATTTACCGATGGCGTCTCCACTTGAGGAGGAACAAAAATCTGTGTGGTGTAATCAGACAAGACGTTTACCGACGACTTCTGGGGATCTTGATTTTATCAACAAGGAAACAAAGCATGACCAGACATTTACCGATGACTGGGATGAGACTCGACGTTTACCGACATCGAAAGATGATGTTTACCGACATCCAAAAACGACCAGACATTTACCGATGACTGGGGAACACTTCACTAAAGGAAAACAAATATTTGCAACTGGAAACCAGATAGGACATTTACAGATGACTCTACTGGGGATTTCTAGCTGGGGATTTATCAGACATTTACCGATGACTGAGGAAAAGACTCGATGTTTATAGACATCGAAAGAGGATGTTTACCGACATCAAAAAAATGACCAGACATTTACCGATGACTTCAGAAAAGACTTGATGTTTACCGACATCGAAAGATGATGTTTACCGACATCAAAAAATGACCAGACATTTACTGATGACTGGAGAGAAAACCCGATGTTTACAGACACCGAAACAATGGTGTTTACCGACACCAAAAATGGTGACCAGACATTTACTGATGACTGGGGAGAAAACCCGATGTTTACAGACACCGAAACAATGGTGTTTACCGACACCAAACAAAGAAACACACGCGGGTGCTAGCATGACACTTACCGGTATCACAAGAACGACATCTTAGATATGTCAAGGCAAGGTTGACCACTTGCTGGGGGTCTCACTGGGGAGAGACAAATTTTCTGTCACCAACGGGTGAGGAAATAAACTTCTGTGGGATATCAATCCTGAATGCTGTCAAGAGCAACTGTAGCAGACTTGCTGTGCTGATGTTGAATGAAATGATCCGCCTCTGCCGGGGATACGGTCTGGTGAGGTTAACACATGAATGCATATATTTGAATTTTTCTATGGCGTAATGCTCCATATGGAATGGAAATGCTACGCGGTTTTGAGGATGCAATGATCACTACATGCAAGATGCAAAAATGATGAAAAACTCCGGGTGGGGAGCCAAAACTGATCGGGTACTCCAACTTTGCGGGGAGACTCTGCAGGGAGAGCAACGACTTCTCACTCCTGTTGGAGAATAGCACTGCTGCTGGGGGAAGGTAAACTCCGCTAGGGATATCCTTCAGTCCACAGATAGGATAAATGTTGGAGATAAATTTCAACGAACCTGCCTCACTCGGGGAGGAAATCGGCAAATACGGGCCTACTGGGGATAGGCAATCCTTGGATCTGCTGGGGAATAGAAGGCACTATCCACAGACGTCTCCGCAGGGGAACATAGCTCTGATAGCTTCCAAACTTTGCTTGGGGAAAATATCTGCTGAGGAAACGTCCTCACAGATGCCAATCTGAAAAACAGCACAACAAAATGCCCCAGGGGATATATGGACAAGATACGCTCAAGTGTCCTCGACATTCAAAATGATTTTCAAATGTTTTGTCATCCTGCACGTTATTGTGTAGCCTTCATGTTCTTATATATGCAATGCTTATCAAAAATTCGGACATTTTTGCAAACAAAACAGTAAAAATAAAAACCAAAGAGCTATTTATCTGAATAACGACTTTTATTGATTGAAAATGTGCCTGAAAAGGCAAATACATTGGGAGGCAATTCCTAGAAAGAGGTAATTGCGCACAAAAGGAAAAATCTATCCTAACGGTAACGTGAACACGGCATCCACTATTTCCCAATTCTGTTATAACTCACAGATCATCAGTTTTCCTCCCAACTCTTTGCTTTCTGAGAAGAATGACTGGACGGATCACATCTTTCGAGATGGCAGACGACAAAGCTTGATGAAGTACAGACAACTCAGACTATAGTCTTTGCTTTAATCCCTAATTTTTGCCTGGATCGCCCTTTCGGGTTTTCAATCCACCGGGATACCCATTTTTGCCTAAGCCGCCCTTGCGGGTTTTCGACTTACCGGGTGTACAAATTCTTTTCATTTTATCCCTAATTTTTGCCCGAACCTTTCCTTTCTGTTTTTTGGTTCGCCGGGATGCCCCTTTTTTGCCTGGACTCTTTTTTTCTTTTTGTCCAGCGGGTCAATTTATGCGAAGTATTTTTTGACTACATCTGAGTTAACAAGAGACAGAAAATCTTCACCATCCATAGTTGTAAGCATCAAGGCTCCACCGGAGAATACCTTTTTCACAACATACGGACCTTCATAATTAGGAGTCCACTTGCCCCTGTTGTCTGTACCGGGAGGGAGGATCCTCTTCAAAACTAGATCACCGATCTGATAGCTTCGAGGACGCACTTTCTGATCAAAGGCTCGCTTCATCCTTCGCTGATACAACTGTCCATGGCATACAGCTGCTAGCCGTCTCTCTTCGATAAGGCTCAACTCGTTAAACCTTGTTCGAATCCACTCGGCTTCGTCCAGCTTGACATCCAATAAAACTCTCAGAGAAGGAATCTCCACTTCAACAGGTAGGACAGCTTCCATACCATACACAAGGGAGTAAGGGGTTGCCCCGGTCGACGTACGTACTGAGGTACGGTACCCATGCAAAGCGAAAGGCAGCATCTCATGCCAATCCTTGTACGTAACGACCATCTTCTGCACAATCTTCTTGATATTCTTGTTCGCCGCTTCTACAGCACCATTCATCTTCGGTCTGTAAGGAGAAGAATTGTGATGTTCAATCTTGAAATCTTTACAAAGCTCTTTCATCATCTTGTTATTGAGATTCGAACCATTGTCAGTGATGATTCTCTCAGGAACTCCATAACGACATATGATTTCTTTCTTGATGAACCGGGTAACCACTTGTTTGGTAACGTTAGCATAGGAAGCTGCTTCCACCCATTTGGTGAAATAGTCAATCGCAACCAAGATGAAGCGATGTCCATTCGAAGCAGTAGGCTCAATCTTCCCAATCATATCAATGCCCCACATGGCAAACGGCCAAGGCGAATTCATGACATTCAGAGGGCTTGGTGGTACATGCACCTTATCAGCATAAATTTGACACTTATGGCACTTCCGAGCATACTTGAAACAATCGGATTCCATAGTCATCCAGTAATAACCCGCTCTCAACAATTTTTTAGCCATTGCATGTCCGCCGGCATGAGTACCGAAGGAACCTTCATGAACTTCCTGCATTAACATGTCCGCCTCGGGTCTGTCCACGCATCTGAGCAAGACCATGTCAAAGTTTCTCTTATACAGCACATCATCCTGATTCAAATAGAAGCTTCCAGCTAGCCTTCTCAGGGTTTTCTTGTCATTCTTCGACGCACCTTCAGGATACTCCTGAGTCTTGAGGAAGTTCTTGATGTCATAATACCACGGCTTCTCATCAATCACAACAGACTCGGCTGCAAACACATACGCAGGCCTCTCGAGTCGATTCACCGCAACATGTGGCACATGATTCCACCAATGAACTTTGATCATGGACGACAAAGTTGCCAAAGCATCAGCCATCTGATTCTCATCCGGGGGACATGATACAACTTCACCTTCTTGAAGAACGTCAGTATTCTTCTGGTGTAATCTCTATACGGAATCAAATGCGGCTGATTCGTATTCCAATCTCCATTGACTTGATTGACCACTAGAGCTGAATCTCCATAAATGTCAAGAGTTTTGATCCTCAGATCAATGGCTTCTTCTATCCCCATGATACAAGCCTCATACTCAGCTTCGTTGTTGGTGACGTCAAACGTCAATCTGGCAGAAAAAGGTATATGAGCACCTTTAGGATTGATCAACACTGCCCCACACCGTTACCGTTCATATTCACAGCCCCATCAAACATCAGTGTCCATTTGTCATCCGGATCCGGTCCTTCCTCGACAAGAGGCTCTTCGCAATCTTTCATCTTAAGATACATGATGTCTTCATCAGGGAATTCAAACATCATAGGCTGATAATCTTCAATCGGTTGCTCGGCGAGGTAGTCTGACAGAATACTACCTTTGATGGCCTTTTGTGACGTGTACTGAATATCATATTCTGTTAGAATCATCTGCCAACGAGCAACGCGTCCGGTGAGAGCTGGTTTCTCAAAGATGTACTTCACTGGATCCATCTTAGAAATCAATAAGGTAGTATGGTTCAACATATACTGCCTCAGTCGGCGAGCAGCCCAGGCCAAAGCACAGCAAGTTTTCTCGAGCAGTGAATATCTTGTTTCACAGTCGGTAAACTTTTTGCTAAGGTAGTATATGGCATGCTCTTTTCGACCAGACTCGTCATGCTGTCCCAATACACACCCCATCGAGTTCTCAGTCACTGACAGGTACATTATCAGAGGTCTCCCTGGAACTGGAGGTATAAGGATTGGAGGTTTCTGTAAATACTCCTTTATCTTGTCAAAAGCTTTCTGACAATCATCATTCCACTTGATTGCTTGATTCTTTCTGAGCAGTTTGAAAATTGGTTCACACGTGGCAGTTAGATGAGATATGAACCTTGCAATGTAGTTCAACCTCCCTAAAAACCCACGGACTTGCTTTTCCGTTTTCGGTTCAGGCATCTCTTGAATAGCTTTGACTTTCGCTGGATCAACCTCAATCCCTTTTTCGCTGACAATGAAGCCTAACAGCTTCCCTGATCTCACCCCAAACGTACACTTGTTCGGATTCAACCTCAGCTTGAACTTTCTCAACCGGTCAAACAGCTTCTGCAAATTAACCAGGTGCTCCTCTTCTGTCTGCGACTTCGCAATCATGTCATGAAAAAGAGTCGTCATTGCCCTCTGATAGGTAGCACCAGCATTCTTTAGTCCAAATGGCATCACCTTATAGCAGAACGTGCCCCAAGGTGTAATGAATGTCGTCTTTTCCATGTCCTCTGGCGCCATCTTGATCTGATTATATCCAGAGAAACCATCCATGAAAGAGAATACCGAGGATTGAGCCGTATTATCAACCAATACATCAATGTGAGGTAATGGGAAATCATCTTTCGGACTCGCTCTATTCAAATCCCGGTAATCGACACACATTCTGACTTTACCATCCTTCTTCGGCACAGGAACGATGTTGGCCACCCATGGGGGATAACTTGTAACAGCCAAAAAACCTGCATCCCACTGCTTCTGAACCTCTTCCTTGATCTTAGTTGCCATGTCAGGACTCGTTCTACGAAGCTTCTGCTTGACCGAAGGACATCCTTCTCTAAGAGGTAATCGATGCACCACAATGTCTGTATCCAACCCAGGCATATCTTGATATGACCAGGCGAATATCTCCACATATTCTCTCAGCATCTCAATCAGCCTCCTCTTGACAGAGTCCTCTAAAGCAGCCCCAATCTTGATTTCTCTTTTGGCGTCCTCAGTACCCAAATTAACAACCTCCAACTCCTCCTGATGAGGTTGGATGACCCTTTCCTCCTGCTTCAGCAATCTGACCAATTCTGCAGGGAGTTCACAGTCTTCCTCACTCTCCTCTTCAGCTTGGTAGATGGGATTGTCGAAATCATACTGAGCCATAACAGAACTGTTCATAGTGAATGCCATAAGATCGCTTCTGCATGTTTAATGCTTTGTTTTAGAAAAAGAGTTCAATAAAGTCACAAAAACAAAAACATTGCCATTTTTATTGTTTTTGAAAAAAGATGAAAACAAAAAATAGAAAGACAGGGATCACAAAGTTTGATTTCAAAAAATGTCCTTCATTAATGATAATCATTAAAACATGATGAGGCCCTACAATGAATCACTACGCCTTGGGCAGATCGTAGGATTTTCATGCAAAATGACAAAACAACAGAAAATTACTCTGTCAGAAGAGTAACTTGAACCACTTCTTCAGCCGTCCAGTTGTTGATAGACCCCCCTGGTGCACACGGGCGAACCCAGTTGTCCAGATCACAATCACTGTCACAGTCTTCACTACCGGTTGCAGAGACGTCGCCATGATTCATCAGCCCAGCGCTGGTAAAAGTACTCGGACCCGCTTGACCATTCTGCTCTGCTTGGAGAGGCTCGTAACCAACGCCAAATTTGTCTTCTTTGACAGGCAAATCCACCATCTTGCCCCAGCCTTCAGCTTTGCCAGAATCAACAACCTCCTTAGCCTGCTTGTAAGAAGTAATTGAAGCACCTGGCTTCCTCTGCTCAGCGTACGCCACTTTCTCAAGAGCCACAGTCTCAAACGCCTGGCATAAGGTTTCGTGGATCTCGCCATCCACCTCAACATATTTGAACGAGGATAGATGACTCACCAGAATCTCTTCTTCACCGCACACAGTCACAATCTGACCGTTCCAGACATACTTGAGTTTTTGATGGAGAGTCGACGAGACTGCCCCTGCTGCATGAATCCATGGACGCCCCAATAAACAACTATAGGCGGGCTGGATGTCCATAACATAGAAGATGATATCGAATACCTCAGGACCTATCTTCACAGGCAAGGTAACTTCCCCACACACAGAACGTTTGGATCCGTCGAAAGCACGAACGATCAGGTCACTGGGAGTAAGCACAAACCCTTCCACATCAATCTTCTTCAGAATCTGCTTAGGCAACACATTCAGCGACGACCCGGTGTCTACCAATACGTGAGACAACACTGCCCCCTTGCACTCCATGGTGATGTGCAAGGCTTTGTTATGGTTTCGCCCTTCAGGCGGTAAGTCCAGGTTGGTGAATCCTACACCATGCCTGGTGCTCACATTGGCCATCACACCCTCCAGTTGATTGACAGAAATCTCCTGAGGCACGTAAGCCAGATTCAACATCTTCAGCAAGGCATTACGGTGTGCCTCAGAGCACAACAACAGTGAAAGTATAGAAATCTTGGACGGAGTTTGATTCAACTGATCTACAATCTTGTAGTCACTCTTCTTGATTATCTTCATAAACTCCTCCACGTCCTTCTCAAATGTCCCCTCGGGCGCTTCCTTCTGGACAGGTTCTTCCTCAACCACAGCTTGCTTACCCTTTGCTTTGGCGAGAGCCTCAGCATTATTGTCCCTCAAAGGCTGCGGTGCGAACAGACGACCGCTTCTGGTAAAACCTCCTGGACCCCCTACATTATCCACAGCCGGACCAACAGTTGCAGGAACTCTATTCGGTAAACCAATTGTCACTGGAGTTTGATTCACTGGTCTCGTCTGACTTTCAGCCCTTCTGTTACTGCGGTAAGCATTATCATACTTCCACGGCACGGCTCTACTATTCTCAACAGCCCTTCTTCCAGACGCGGCGATAGTAGTTGGAGCACTGATGGTTACAGGCACGGAAATGGTAACTGGGGTACCATTTGTTGCAGGTGCACTAACGACCCTTTGTCCACGTCCTTCAGACGGTTTAAAGTAAATGGTGATAGTTGACACTGTTCCACGATCTTTTACAGCCCTACTGAATTGCAAACAACCCTCATCCATCATACCCTGGATACCGGCCCTTAACTGGTCGCAACCATTCTCAGATTCTGCACAGCCCAAACAATCCTCATCACAGCCCGAGTAGACACCCCCATTCAGCAGACGGCCCTTCACAACTAGCAGAGAAGTCTGAACATCATCAACATTAACAACCAGATCTTCAGCTTCTTTCCCCTCAATATTGTTCACTCTATGCCCACCATGCTGAGGCATAGGGTTGTTTACGACGTTAGGCACTGGAGCGAAGTTGATCGCCTTGGCATCGATCAAATCTTGGACCTTGTGCTGGAGAGCCCGACACTTCTCAGTATGATGCCCTGGTGCCCCAGAGTGAAAGTCACAACGGACGTTGGCGTCGTACCCAGGAGGCAATACTGTAGGCGGAGCCATTGTACGCAACTCAACCATCCCCAACCTGAGTAGTTCGGGCAGCAGTTCGGCGTACGACATGGGTAGCGAATCAAAACGTCGATCAGGCATCCTTTGTCTGGGCTGATACGGACGTTGTTGTTGTTGTTGTTGTTGTTGCGGTTGTTGAACTCTTTGTTGTTGTTGTTGACGAGGTTGAGGTGCCGGAATGGTCACTGCAGCAGCTTGACGGTATTCAATTCTGTTCTGATCTCTGCGGTGTTGAACAGCATTAGTTTCACCCTCTCTTCGACGAGGTGCCCCAGCAAACGGCTTCTTAGAAAACGAGGAACCAGCATCTTGGATCTTCCCAGTTTTAATCAAGCTCTCAGTCCTCTCTCCACAAATGACAACATCAGAAAAACTACCGAATGGGCAGCTCCCCATCCGGTCCATAAACACACCCTGAAGAGTACCGATAAACATGTCTGTCAACTCCCTCTCCAGCATAGGGGGTTGAACTCTAGCAGCCAGTTCACGCCACCTCTGGGCGTACTCCTTGAAGCTCTCATTGGATTTCTGACAAAGACTCTGCAGCTGAGTCCGGCTAGGCGCCATGTCCATGTTGTGTTTGTATTGCCTCAAAAAGGCCTCACCCAGATCCCTCCAACAGCGGATAGAATCTCTCTTCAATTCCATGTACCAGTCCAAAGAAGCCCCAGATAGACTATCTTGGAAAAAATACATCCACATCTTTTCATCATCGGTATACGCAGAGATTTTTCGATAATAAGCCTGCACATGGGTGCGAGGGCAAGAAGTACCGTTGTATTTATCGAAGGACGGTGCTTTGAACTTGTAAGGGATTCTCAAACCTTCCACCAACCCCATATTGGTAACATCAAAACCGAGAGAATTCTGACATTCCATAGCTCTAATTTTCTCAGCAAGGGCATCAACTTTACGATCCCTCTCATTAACCCTTCCCAGAACGTCTTCGTCTTCACTGAGCAGAGAAAACATATCCTCTTGTCTGTCAACAATCGGAACAGGATTACGGGCCGGGGCACGGACTGCTCTGGCATTAGCGGCATCTGGAGCAATAGGTTGACCGTTGATTCGAATACCCCCCAACTCATCACCTACAGCATAGTTGTTGATGGGTACAGCAGCAACAACATTGTTATCATTGACCGGGCCTCCCTCTGGCGGAGCATGGTTGACCGGTGGAATTGCAGCCTCTTGTCTCTGAACCATGGCTCGAAGTTCTTCTTGACCTTGTGCAACCCCTTGCATCATATTCATAAACTGGGCCATGTTAGCCTTCATCTCAGCCAACTCAGCTTGAACTTGATCCATACCTCTCTGTTGATTCAGTCTTGTTGAGTAGCGGTGCGGACGTTGATCAGCTATCCTGCCTGAACAGGAACCAAGAGTGAGAAGTCACGACCAAGAACACCTGTTATGCAAAATGATATGAGTATGGTGCTAATGATGCGTATGATGCACATGATATGTTCATTCCTCAGGCATTCAAAGAGCCTGAGTCATCCTCAAAAGATGGCAACCTGCAGCAAGAACAACATAGAAGCACAGAAACAACATACACAAGAGTGATGAGTACAAGGTGAAACCAACAACCTCATCTATATGAGTAACAGGATCATACAACAAAGTCGACAAAGAAAATCCAAACAATCGGAGTACAACAAAAAATCCCATCCAACAAGCCTGGAGGTGATTCTCAACATACATATCAAAGATACAAGCTAAGACAAACGGCCTCCCGGAATGAGAGTCTTCAAGTACTGACACTGGTCTATCAACAGGTCACATTCTGAACATTCTGGCAAAAGAGTGATCTTCTCCTTCAGTTGTCGTCTAAGCTCTACCACTTCTCCTCCAAGGTGGTTCTCTGATGCCTGTCTCAAGTCTACTTCTTTCTTCAACTGGATGTCTTTATCTCTGAGTTGCTTCTCCAAGTCTCTGATCTTCTTCTGATAGCTGGCCTCAACCCTCTGCAGCCTCAAGCACTCCCGGTGTTCTGCATCTAACATGCTCTCCATCTCCTCGTAGGATCTCTTCTTGCTTCTCAGTCTGCTAGCATCTTCTTCTCGCACTCCTCTGAGTTGATGAGCCAAGTTCAAACTATCAGCTTTGGCTTTGTACAGCTCCATCTGGGTATCTTGCTCCTTCCCTCTCAAACGGCGATTCTCCATCAGGGCTTGCTTGTAGTGCTCCGCAGGCACACTCTCAGCAAGGATCAAAGGTGGTTGCTCCTGCAACGGCTCCATCCTATCGTAGGGTAACAACAAAGTTTCTACTCTCTCCTTGACCCAATCAGTGTAATCAGGCATAGCAACGGCAAACTTCTTCCCTAAGACAGATCCATCCTTCATACCAATAGACTTCCAAGCTCTTCCTATCTGCTCCAATCTATCCGGGTCACTCTGCTTCTCAAAATACACACTTTCAGCTATCTCAGCCTCAAGTGGTCTCCCTCTCATCACAAACCCCAACTGGCGAAGAGAAAGAACCGGGTTGTAATTGATGCAACCCCTAGTCCCTACGAGTGGCACATTACGGAATCCTCCACAGCTCATAATGACGTTACGCACATCCATCCGGTAAGATTGCCACCTGATATCATAGGAGGTAAGAGACATAACCCTCTGAGTCCACTTATGCGTGCTCTGAGCATCCACAAAAGGTCCACTGACTGGCAGAAGAGACAAGAACCATCTGAGCAAAAGCGGGAGACAACACCTGATAGCCCCACCCTTACCATGCCTACTGTGAATAGCATAGTAAGTGTCAGCTAATAGAGTAGGAACTGGATTTCCTCCAATGAAAATACTGACTGCAGCATAGTCAACAAAATTGGGCATACTCGGAAACAGGACGATCCCATAGATCATGACGGCCAACTGAGCATGAAAGGCTTCCCAACTTCCCTTCTCTGCTTCTTCTCTAGCTACCCTCAACAGAAACTTCAAAGGCAATCCTACAACATCCCCACTGGACTTCCAACTATCACTGACTTCCTTGATACCCAAATGGAGAGCTCTGGCAACAAC
Organism: Lathyrus oleraceus; assembly: GCF_024323335.1. NCBI lineage: Eukaryota > Viridiplantae > Streptophyta > Magnoliopsida > Fabales > Fabaceae > Lathyrus > Lathyrus oleraceus. The sequence goes on along the minus strand of NC_066585.1, from coordinate 140,637,895 downwards.
TCTGAAATCAACCTCCTTGGGCACATCCAAGAAAGGAACCTGATACCGGACCGGGACACTCAGCAGAATGGAGTACTCCTCAAGAGTAGGCGCCAACTGATAATCTTGAAAGGTGAAACAATGAAGCTCTGGGTCGTAGAACTGTAGAAGAGTCTGCAACGGCACCGGATCGACTACCATCTTCAACAGGGTCAGAATATCTCCATACTGGTCAACAAACCCCTTCTGGTTACCACTGGTCATAAGGTTGCTCAACTCTATCAGAGACGTCAAAGGTTCACGGTGAAAGCTGTAGGAACAAGTCTTCGGCTTCAACTCTGGGACTGTCGCCGTCTCTATTAGTGAACAAGCTCTGGAATGTACCTGAGAAATGATATGCATGCAGGGATTAGTTTTTTTTTCTTTTTTTTTTCCCTTTTTTTTCTTTTATCTTTTTTTATTGCGTTTCTTTTGAAAATAAACATGCTATGATGCAAATGATGCAGACACGACTGGTTGGCTGTGTCTCTCAGAATACAGGATCAAAACTTCGGCTTGAACTCGGAACCACAAATTCATCTGAAACCCAAAGTCATCTGAGACCCCAAAATTCTGAACCAATAGTCACCAACAGGATCACAAGTCACCAACAAGTCACCAACAAGTCACCAACAAGTACCTGTACCTGTAATAATGATCATTCCCTCCCCACTCACGGGTGTCATCTAGGCCAGGGTAAGGTCGAGAGAAACGCAGCATAAATAACCTTTCGCAGAACATCATCATATACACACCCGAAGTATGTAACGATAATATCCCACCAGGGTCTGAACTGCTCGTGATATCAATGTTCCGCTAAGTGGCGCAATACCACCCGCTTCCCATGAATCACTCTATTCCTAAGTATCCTAGATTTCACTCATAGCCTGGGTATTGGGCCTTTTACCTCATGTAACTCCCACCCCAACAGAGAGAAACAGACAACCAGCCAGATGAACAATGAATGAATGCAAACATTAATGCAAACAATAAATGCAAACAGTAAATGCAAATATATACAAATGAATGCAATAAATAACAGCACAAAGCAACCAAAGCCCTAACCTAGAGAGCGCTAGGAGAGACTCGCTTAGGGAAGATGGACCAGCATAGGTCAACTTCTCTAAAATCCCCAGCAGAGTCGCCAGCTGTCGCATCACGCGAAAAACCGGCGGGAAAACAAGAACAACAGAGCCGCCACCGTGCGTTATTTATCCCAAAAGAGGGAAAGGAAACGCTCAGAGTAAACCTGGAAAAGACATGGTCTCGCGACCAAAGAGAATGGGATCGGGAGTCGGTTATGCGAAGGGAAGGTATTAGCACCCCTACGCATCCGTCGTACTCGACGGGATCCACGCACAATAGAAAGGAAAATGGTTGCTAAAAACACTGCTCACACACACACTCACTGGCTGAAAGAGACACAAGAAACTGACTGAAACTGACTCGGCAGGACATCGTATCCTGGGCCTACTTAGTCTATCAGGCATAGACATCAGAGTCGAAGTAGTTCGGACTGGGGAAACGACACATGCTCGCTAGGATATCGCATCCTATGCATACGTATCTTCTTGGACGAAGAAGAATCAGAGCATTCGTAGCTCGGCTGACACGCACACAAACAAACACAGGCAAAGGCAAACGTGGAGCCTGAACGCCAATCACTGGACTTACATCAGCATCCGAACCAACAAACCCACACTGGAACCCGAATGCCACTCGATGGACTTACATCAGCTTCCAAGCACACAACAAGACAAAACAAAGACACAGGCGCCCGAAGAGATCAGCTCATCTCCTGCCTACGTACCTCATCTGGTATGAGGATCAGGGCGACGTAGTTCCCCTACGGAGGGATACAGGACTAGCCTAACCAGATAACAGAGGGAGACACAACTAGGGAGACTACGACTCGAGCCTAGATGTTATCATGCAAAATCATCCCTAAGTTAAGGTTTCTAGCTAACTGGCACAGGGAGCCAGCCTATCCTAATCATGACTTGCACAGGAAGCAAGCCACACACACACTTAACTTGCACAGGAAGCAAGCCAAGCAAAACCTAACTTGCACAGGAAGCAAGTCTAAACTAACCCTAACTTGCACAGGAAGCAAGTCAAACAAGCATACAAGCACAGATAGCACACACTATACACAAGCAAGTGGCTCAATCAAGGGTTAGGTTTTAGTCGAGGGGTCATATCAACCTCAACAAACAAACCTCTGGAACTGGGTGAATGTGCTCTTAACCTTGCCATTGAGGGGCTAAGGTGAAGCAGATGAAAGGTGAGTGAAGATAAGACTTCACAGCTCTTATCCCTGGCCTGGGAGAGCTTAAGACAAGAATGTGTGGGTTCAGAAAGTGGGAACCCTTCTACACATTTAAAACTGACTCAACTGTACAATTGTACAAGATCTTGGGTTTGTATCTGCAATGCATCAACACAGTGGTGTGAGCAAAGCAGATGACACACAGAATAGCAGGGGATAGATTGCATATCCCTTGGGTTCTGCCAATTGCCTCTTCACTTAGGAGGTCTTTGACTCTGTACAAGGACAAAAATAAACATCCACAAACATTGCCTCTTAAGGAGGACTTCAGACAGTTGCCTGACCAAGTAACAGGCCAGGTCTTCCAGACTACATGAAGATTAAGGGATATACCTCAAAGCAAGTTGCTATTTAAAGCAAAGCAAAGCAAGTTCAAAGAACTAAGCAACTAAAAGCACCTGAAATAGTCAAGCAGATGTTAGTATGCAACTCAAATCAAAGCAAAAGGAAACAGACATTAACAGTTAATCAGAAGCAAATGGATGTGCAAGGCACAAGACTTAAGGCATGTGAGCCAAGCCAACTACAAAACAAACAAGTTAGTCAATGATATTCAAACAAGCTCAATCAAATAGGAATGGTCTCATTGGTCATTTGTTGGTCAACCTGAAAACATGAGCTCAAAGGTGAGTAACAGGACCACTAGGACAAGCCTAGGGTCAAAAGGGAATGAGAAAGTCAAAACAGCAAATGACAAGTGTCCAAAATCATGTTCAAACATTCAAGAAACAAAACCAATTGGGTTCACATTCATATCAATCATCATCATCATTTCATGAGCAAATTAGGTCAAAACATGGCATTTGGAAGCTCATAGAAGTCAACAGCAAGACTTAACTCAAAAGCAATCTTAAACATTTCCAAAAATCACCAAATAAATCATGATCAATCACAACCCACAGCATGGTAAGCATGTCAAATTTCATCTCATTTGGACAAGTGGAAGGCAGTCAATGAAAATCAGAAAGTCAAAGCAATCTTGAACATGCTCAAAGAAGTCAACCAAACATGTATCAACTTGAAAAATTCATAAATCAGAGATGGCATATGATAAATGAATGGGACTAAAACCATGGCAAGGATGAGGATGTCTAGTTATCTCATGTAAAATTTCATGTCCATCTAATAAAGTATGAGGATTTCACAAATGAAATGGCAACATGTGTCACAAAAAGTCAACATTTGACTAAGCAGGGGAGAAAATCCCAAACAATTAGGAAATGCCACAAATAATTCCAAGAAAATTCACATGTAAACTAGACACACAATAGTACATTCATGCAAAAATTCAAATCAATTGGAGGTCAAGAAGCATGGTATCAAAAATCATCAAGTTGGACATCAATGGTGTGATACAAATTGTCACACCCTAATTCAAAAAAATCATAACTCACAAACCAGCAATGATAAATTCACAAACTCTACACCAAAATCACCATGAGTGTGTCTAGTTTAAGCACAAAAAATTTGGGAGCCATTGGATAAAGTATCACCATTTCACAAATGTTTTGGCAAAGTGTACAAAAAATGAGCACATGTCACAAACCCTAATACCAATTAAAATCCACTCACCAAAAAAATATGGAAAAATCATGATAAAAACTAGAGATCTAGATGAACACAATGCAAAAAATCCCACGAAATTTGGAGTTAAAATGGACGAGTTATGAATTTTGTAAGTTGGTGTCACAAAATGAAATAAAAATTGAAGAAATAACATGATTTAATGGTTTAATTAGGGCACGGTGGCAAACTTGTAAATATGGGGGCACTTAACCAAAACGCAGCGTTGCGTTTACAGGCGTGGCGAGCTACCATTGGCCACATGGCCCAGAAACGTGGAAAAACATGCAGGGCACGGTTTGGAAGATCAAACATGGTTTTGGCATGAAGAAAATTAGGGTTTTGGCCGTGTTCTTCATTTCAAAATTCCAGATTTCCAGCAAGAAAAAGTTGCAACCAAAATCAACAATCCACATACCATTGTGTTCATCTCTTAATGCTCATCAATATTCCAAGATCAATTTACCCTAATACGAACTAACGAGGATGAACCGAGCCAAAACAAATTCACACATCAAACTTCAATCCAACATAACTTTCAAAATAAACAACCATTTTCAATCATTCAAAGCGCAATGTGATCAGGGAAAGGTGATCTACAAAGTGTGTATCATGGTTTTGGAAAAGGTGAGAGTCGAAATTTTACCAAGTTGGAAGAGCAATGTTGATACAGTCGTTATTTGGTGTTTTTGGCCTGAAACAGATGTCCCAAAGGTCTTCAAATGATGAATGATGAAGAAGGTTTGGCTTGAAATGGCTTGGTTTGGATGCAAACAACTTCTGCCATTGATGATGCTTTGCAAAAACAGTCCACAAAAAGCTCTTACAGTTGAAGAATGGTGGTTGAAATGAGCTTAAGATGATGCCTAGATGGTGAAACAACAATGTTTGCTCGTGGTCTTTTGAGGGTTTTTGACAGATTTTTGGAAAATGCAAGAAAATGGATTTTTGAGAGAATGAGATAACCAAGGTTTTTCTGTGATATCTTGTGGCTGCTTCTAGGGTTGCTTCTTGCAGAAAATAATCTCTAAGTACTTTGTTTGATAGTACCAAGCATGGTCCATGAAAGAGTGGGATAGAGTTGGTAAAAGTGTACTTTCTTTCCAATTTTCAAGCAAGTTAGCATGGGTGTATGTACTGCATGGGAATGGGCTTCCAACAAGTTTTAAATAACATTTTTGAACATATTCCAATGGCCAAAGTGATTACAAATGGTTATTTCAAAAAGTCAAAATTCAACTCACTTGAAATTAATTAAGGCAAGTTCAAAAAGGCCATTTTGATTGGTGACGTTTTGGTGAATGATGGTTACATTTTTGGAAAGAGGGGATCAAATGTGACTTGTAGGAAAAAACCCCACCCAAATTGGCCAAATGGTTTGAGAGATATGGCCTTTTGAAGTTCAAGAATTTTTGAAAATGAATTGATCATAACTTGCCAACCATACATGGGAATTGAGTGTTCTTGGACTTTTTGGAAATGGGAGAACAAGATATTCAACTTTCATGTTGGGCAAAAATTCATTTGAAGCTTGTATCATGATGTAAGTTTGAGGATCAAGACTTTCCATTTTTGGTAAGTTTCAGTTACAGGTCCAGTTTCCATTTTTGGAAATTTCTGATCTGGCTTCAAATTCTTCCATGATGGTGTTTGACATGATATGTGAGGCCTATTTGGACATGAATGAGACCACTCAAACCAATTTCCATCACCAAATCACTGATTAAATGGACAGTTGACCAACAGTTGACTTTTAGGGTTTCTGACTAACTGTGCATTGACTGATGACTTCTGAACATCCAATCCTTGACCTAATCACTTCAAATGGACCCCCAAGTCATGTGAACATGTTGGACCAACCCTAGGGCCTTGGCTCCTTGAGAAATGCACTTGCTTGCTTGACTGACTGATCTCCTGACCAGTTTGACCTAATTCTCTTGATTGGCTTGCACTTGAGGCAAAGGGACAATGCAATGCTATGCAATGGACCATGATATGCTATGACCTAATATGAAAATGTATGTACAATGATAGGTGCAAATTTGAGGTGCTACACTCAGGGTCTCTTATTTCTATTCAACCAGCGTAAGTAAAACAATTTCCCTAGGTCCAACACATAAACTAATGGCCAGTATTCCCTATGTGCCCAAAATGAGATTAAAAGAGTATCTCATATAAAAATCATTAAGAATAATAAGCAATTGGATAGCATTATAGATCAAAAGGTTCATACAAAGTCAAATTTACATAGAATCCAACAATATTGATATAAGTTAATCATAACACAACCTAACCTAGAGGACCTTAGCTACTCATAATGCAATTAACAATCTCACAATTGATAGATGAAAATAATATGAAATCCCTTGAAGTAATGGCCTCAAATGGATTCAAATACTCTAAAAGTCACCCTTTATGCTCTCAAAATCGTGCTTGCTCTCTCCAAAATCGTAACCCTTGTGAAAGTGCAGAAAATCCCATTTTATTGGCTTCAGAATGGACAAGAACACGTTAGAAAATCCTGAAAAAAGTGACCACCACGCGTGTGATGACTTGCATCGTGTGATGCAACTTTTATGACCCTATTGCGCACGCGATGTTGCATGATGGTGAATGTGATTATTTCTGAAGTTGCATCCTTTTTTGCTCCTTTTTCACTCAAATTTTCACTAAGTCCACAATCCTCACACTTATCTATTTTTTCCTCATTCTTTGGTATTTCTTCTTCATTTTGGTTCATCTTTCACTTGCTTTTCTCTGACTCTTCGATTAAATATATGCAATGACAGACTGTCACCAGCCACATACTAACTAAGATGTTGGACCGAGTAAGAAATGTCAGGTTGTCTGTTGGTGAGGTACAAAAGTCAACCAATAAACTTTCTGTAGGAAGAAGGATCATATAAGGTAACTTCTTCAATGGATGAGAGCCTCACATTAGGGTCAAAAGGATTTGAGGCATGTTTAGCTCCAAGGAAGCCTGTGTCTTCAAGCAATTCTAGGACATACTTCCTTTAGTTGAGGAAGATACCCTTGTAAGACCTTGCAGTTTCCGTCCTAAAAAGTACATGAGTTGGCCAAGGTCCTTAATGCGAAACTTGGTATGCAAAAAGGCCTTGAAATTGTTAATTTCTATAATGGAATCAACTGTTAAAACGATGTCATTAACATACACCAGTAATGCAATAAAACCATTAGTAGAGTTTTTGGTATACATGGAGTGATCAGCCTCATATTGAATATAGCCTAAATAGATTAATGCAGATGAAAGTTTAGCATGCCATTGACAACTAGCCTCTTTCAATTCGTACGTGGATTTTATTAACTTGCATACTTTGTTGGAATTAGGAATACCATAGCCAGGGGGAAGGGACGTGTATTTTTCTTCATGGAGATCTCCATGAAGAAAACCATTGTTGACATTAAGTTGCTCAAGATGCCAACGCTTAATAGCTGCAAGTGATAGTAGAACCCTTACATTAGTGATTTTAGCAACATGGGAGAAAGTATCAAAATAGTCAACACCCTCTAATTGGGTGTAACCCTTGGCTACCAGCCTAGCCTTGTATCGCTATATGGTCCCATTTCCATGATACTTGATCTTGTAAACCCATTTTCAACCAACTGGAAGTTTTCCTGCAGGGAGATTCACAATGATCCAAGTCTAGTTGTCCTTAAGAGAAGACATCTCAGCACCCATGGCCTTTTTCTAACAATCATGTTTGGAGGCTTGGGTATAAGATTTTGGTTAAGGAAGGGATGAAATGGTACAATAAAATTGCTTTTAATTAGGGGAACATTTATCATATGGAAAAGAGTTAGAGATAGGATAAGGAAAGGAAGTAGAGAGATTAACAAAATAGGTGGGAAGAAGACTACAATGATAGTCTTTGAGATAACTTGGTGGATTTTTGGATCTGTTAGATTTCCTAACACGTGGAATAAATGTAAGAATTGATGTAGTTGGCAAAGTAGTGTCGAGGTCTGTATCGAGACTAGTATTAGGGTAATCACTAATGGCATTAGGGTCAAGGTCTATAACAACATGGATATGATGATTTAAAGGTGAATTGTGAGTTGGAAAGTAAGGTGAATTGGAAGGACTAAGTCGTGTTGTCAGGTCAGGGGCAAAATGTACAACAGGTGTGTTTGGAATAAGTATTGTATTAGTATCAGTTACAACAGGTACATGTGAAATATCAATCTTAAGGTCATAAGTATTGTCCATAGGTTTAAGTAATTGTTCAGAGGGAGGTTTTGTAGTACTTTTGAAAGGAAAGGATGTTTCATAAAAGATGACATTGCGTGACACAAACAAGTCATGAGATTGTAATTCATAAAGTAGGTAAACTTTTGTACCATCTTTAAACCCGAGAAAAAAAGGATTTTCTAGCCCTAGACTGAAACTTTGTCTTATGGTTTTATAAAGTGGTTGCAAAACAAAGACAACCAAACACTTTCAAATGGATGGTGACAGGGAAGGTGTTGAATAACATTTCATAAGCACATTTTGATTATAACAATCGGATAGGAATCATATTAATAAAGTGAATTGCATGCTTAATTCTAAAGTTCCACAAGTTTATATATATGTTGGAATGAAAGGTAATAGCTCTAGTCACATTAAATATATGTTGATACTTTCTCTCAACTACCCCATTTTGTTGGGGAGTTCCCACACAAGAATTTTGATGGTTAATGCCTTTTGAAAAGAAAAAGTTATTGTGTGATCTAAAACATTTGAGTGTAGTGTTAAATTGGTTTTATAATGAGGAAACAAAGTGAATTATGCTCTATTTGGTTTCATACTTTGTTTTAAGAAATGTAAACCTAGAATAATCATCTATAAGGGTAAGGAAATATTTGTGTCCCAAAATGGATTCAGTGGCAATGGGCCCCCACAAGTCAGCATGTAAAAGTTCAAAAGGTGACTGAGTAATAATAATGCTATTGGGAAAAGGTAATCTATTTTGTTTGGCATAATGGCATGAGTCACAAGGATCCATATTATTTTTACAAGATATGAGAGGAAAACTCTTAGCTAGAGTTAGAAAACTAGAATGAGAATCATTGCCTAATCTTAAATGCCAAGTTTCAAAAGAATTAGAAGCAACATAATTATAGTGAGAAATAACATCACAAGTATATATCACATAGAGGCCTCTTTGAAAGCTAGTTGTACCAATCGTTTTCTTAGAATGGTTATGCAAAATGTGACACATGTTTCAAGAAAAGTTCAGACGACAATCATTGTTACTAGTCAACTTAGGAACAAAAATAAGATTGACATGGAAAATGGGGATGTATATAATATTATATAAGGTCAAAGAAGAATAAATAACAACTTTGCCATCTATACAAGCATTCATATGTGAACCATCAATTAAAGCAACAGAAACAAGAATAATCGTTCTTCCACAATGAGTACAAACTCGATTTGCTCCTTTTGAAGGACGAGTCCATTTCCCTTTCTGAAACTGATATCCTTTGCCATTAGAAGGACCTTGAACATTAGCATGTAATGTTGTAGCTGCAGAACCGATAGATTCTATGGGAGTATATTCCGTTCTCGTTCTTGTTGAATAACCCGTGAAAAAACCTTATAGATATTAGGTAAAGGGTTCATCATCATTATCTGAGATTTGGAGTGGATAAACCACTTATTTAAGCCTTTCAAAAACCTAATCACATAGTTTTGTTCATAGTTTCTTTTAGCAGAATCAACAATATCACAAGAACAAGCAAAAGAACATTTATAACAAGGAATGGGACGTTAGTTTTCCAGTTCATCCTAAAACATTTTCAATTGGGTAAAGTATTCAGAAACATCAAGAGTACCTTGGCGAAAGCGATAAAGTTCTTCTTAAATATCTGAGATGCGAAAAATGTTGCTCTATGAAAACCTAACTTAAAGATTCTTCAAACGCTCGTTGCGGTGTCGATTAATAGAACAAATTCCACAATCGAATTTGAAATTGATTGTTGAATCCAAAAGAGAACCATATTATTGCATCGAATCCATTGAGGGAATAACAGATCGAAACAAAAGGTTTGAGAAATGAACCATCAATGAACTTATCTTTGTTCTTTGAAATCAGCGCAAGATGCATTGATTAAGACCAAGTGTGGTAGTTCTTGTTATCCAAGGATAGATCAACAAGAATCAACACATGACTCTTATTTGGATGAAGATAATAGAGATTTGCAGAGTTTGTTGCAAAATTTGAGTAGCTTTAGAAATCCATAGGAGAAGAACAAAGAACATGATGAAGAAGGATTCATGATCTGAAGTGAGAAAGATGAAAAATATTGGTCACCGGAGCTCATACCATGACAATATTGCAATAATGGAAGAGATTGAAAGAAGAGAGTTTTCATTATGAATGATTAGTCAGTGTTTACCCATTGAGATATAAAGCTCTTTCATATAACTTTTATATATATATATATATATATATATATATATATATATATATATATATATATATATATATATATATATATATATATATATATATATATATATATATATATATATATATAAAATATCTCTAACTAACTTTTTATATTTACATAACTAATTTAAACTAACTGTGATAGTTATGTTGATAATTTGAGACTCAAAAATTGAATGAAAAAATACTTTTCCAATCTCTAATTACTCACTCAATTTTTCCTAGCATTACACTTTTTTTTTGAAGCATTATCTAACTAACTGCTACTGTAGCAGTAGTTATTCTATCAATGTCCTTGAGAAGGTTTAAATCATGGAACAGCTAGCTCCAAAGGGCTTAATATTAAAACTCCATTTCTTAGCCCCACGTCAAAATAGTTTTGCTGGTACTATACTTGCACTTGAAATTCCATACTTTCATTTCATTATATGTTTATTTAGAGGGAGTTTGTATCTTCAATTCTTCCAGCAAGGTTGATACTCAACGCATGAATTTGTAAAAGGACTAGCTGCATTAATTAAACACCTAGTTCTTTACAAGAAATTTAAAGATAACGGGACCCTACTAATGACATACGTCCAAAATTAACACCAGATAAAAGTGACGGTACAGATATCGTATGTTCCTTCTAGCCCTTTGTTAAGCCAACGTTTAATTATAATTGAGTTATAACAATTGTATTTGACAAATTAATAAGATGCATCTAACCCCACAAAATTTACTAGATACCTATGTAAATGTTGAACAATTAATAGATTGTATTGGATTATTTACTTAAAAGTGGTGTTGAGGTAAATCATGTGAATCTCCATATACCTTTACGCTGAAATTCTTTATGATATTGATTTCGCAGAAGATCTCACTCGATTTTTTTCCCACTGTCTCGATTTATTATTATATATATATATATATATATATATATATATATATATATATATATATATATATATATATATATATATATATATATATATATATATATATATATATATATATATATATATATATATATATATAAATTTTAGCTCATTTTTTTAAATTGGTGGTTTTAATTAATAATGATGTTTGAGGTGAATAAAATTAGGGATGTAAGCGGATCAGAAAAAATTAATTAAATCGACAATCTAAACCAATCAAATCGAAAAAAATCAATTATTTTTGGTTCGATTTAAAAGTCGAACCAAATAAATTAAAATCAAGGTGGTTTGGTTCGCTTCTCGGTTTTAGATTTTAGGAACCACAAAACAGATGAACCAAACCAATGACTATAAATACCTACTTAATCTTTTATTTATCTCATCATTAAGTTCAAATTTTGTATCGATCCAACACTTCAGTATTTTTTTTAAGCTTCTTTTCTTTGAACAAAATATGTAACCAAAACCAAACTTCAAATATAAAAAACATAAACTATAAGCCATAAAAATTTGTTCTCGCAAAACTGTTAATTTGGCTGCCCAACACCGTCATTCTTATAGGTTATGATAGGCTTATTTATTTTCAAGTTCTCTTTCTTAGTTTTGATTGTTTTACCTTTTATGTTTCTTCTTCAATGAATTTCCTTCTAGTCTTGTTACAAAATAGTTTTGATGTGTGTTTGAGGTGTCAAACATGTTAATTTATGTGTATTGAAACTTTTTGTTTTTATTATTGTGTTTTATTTGTTAAACTTTCAAATCATTTTCGAACTTTCTCATGTCAAGTGTCAACTTTTGTATTCGATAGTGAACTCATTTCATGACGTATGAAAATTATGCCAATGCTTCGTATGGATTAAAAATAACTTGTAAATTGTTTGAAAAGTATAGCATTAAATATATTATTTAAAAAAATAATAGCAAAAACTAAACTGAAAAATATGATGGCAAATAATACACAGATGACTATAATATTTAGAAAAAAAGTGTTGTAAAACCGATCAACCAAACCAAATCAAACCGAACCAAATCTGTTAGTTTTGTTTGATTCTATTTTTAAAAAACACTAAAAATCGAGCCAAAGCAAACGATGGAGATATAATAGATTCAGACAATTTTTTGATCAAAAACAAATCCAAACCGAACTGGTTACACTCCTAAATAAAATAATGCCTCAAATATTTTGACTTATGATGAGAAATAATTTTTATCATCCTAGATGAACCTTGGGTTTGGATAAGTTGTCTAAGATATACACCAGTAAGACACTCATGCGTCTGCACGAGTAAGCTTATTTAATATAGTATAAAAATATATTTAGATACAAATGTAAATTTGAAATGAAAAATAAAATTTGAAGAAAGAAAAAAAATAAATTTTTCATATTTGAAAATAAAGAATTTATCTCTCAAATAAAGTTAATTATTGATTAAAATAAAATTGATATTATCCTTATAGTGATCCGTGAGATAGAAAGTTAGTGGTGTGCATCATTATTGAGTGTTATCGAATTTGATATAATATAAAATATATTTAGATACACATGTTAATTTAAAATGTGTTACTTAATTGTAAAATAAATTACGATCATATAAACTCAATTGTATTAAATAATCATAGAAGAAAGAAAAAAAGAGACTCGTGAGACGGAGAAAAAGAAATCAACATTTGAAAATAAAGAATTTGTCTCTCAAATAAAGACAATTGTTGATTAAAATAAAATATATATTATCTTGATAGTGACTTATGAAATAAAAAGTTAGTTGTGTATGGTGTAGGTGTTACCCCAGCAATACATGAACACTTGTAACACCTTTTTTTTTGTATTTAATTAATTATGCTATTTTAATTAAATTTATGATGTATTGGTGAATTATTTTATTTTATGTGTTTGGGGTGGATGACCTAAGTGGAGAGAGTACACCCTTTAGGTAACATGAGATTTTTAATCAATTATAATTTATTTAATTATTTAAATTGAGAAAAATAGTTTGGGGGTAGAAATTAGGAGTTAGTGTAAATTTGGGGTGTGTGAGTAATTAGCAAGAGATATGAGTATCATAATTAATATTAGAAATAAGTAATTAGTTTTTATCTGTTTTGTTTTCATAGAAAATTGAGAGAAAAAGGGTTTAGTTTTTACATTACGTGAAATAAGAGCATTTTGAGAGAAGAGGCCAGCAATGATTTGGAAGACGGAGAGTTAGGAAGAGACACCATAACCAAAGATTAGAGAATTTTCTATTCTAAGGTAGGGGGAAAACTATTAATGTGTGGATGCTTAGGAAAAGAGGATAAAGAGGGTTCCTTACCCTCATCCTTTGGGGGTTTTCCTTTTCACCATTGTTGAATGGTTTAGAGCTTGAGATGAGTTTTCGTAGAACTCTTTCATGATCTCTGTGTTTTGATGTCAACTTTCGTGTGAATTTATCTAAACAAGATCTAAAATTTGTGTTCTTATGAGTTGTTTTGCAATTGTTGAAGGTAATGATGATTTTGAATCAAAACGATGTAATATGTGATAATATGTGCCTATTTGATTGCTTTTAATACTATATTAACATGTATGATTGAATTTCGTATGTTTGGGGTCGATTGGGGTCGAAATCGGAGTTGTGATAGGGCTTCAATGATGGAGAAATCGTATTTTGGGTTTCTAATCTGAGCGATCTCGCCTAGCGAGGATGAATTTCACCTAGCGAGAGCTCACCCGACGAGAAATGTCTCGTCCAACGAGATATGCAGAATTAGGAAATTCTGTTTTTTGAGATGTGCGCCCAATGAGAGAATAGCTTGCCTAGCCTCTCCCAACGAGTTGTAGGTCGCCCATCGAGGGTGATAGTGCAAAACCGAGTTATGTTCGAGTAGATTTTGTGACAATGTGATGTATTGATGATTTAATGGTACTGTTGTGTAATGTTTGAAATTATTTGATTCTATTAACATGAATTGATACATTTTATTGATTTTATGTTATTGGATTTCCGATATATTCTTTTGGAAAAATCCTTTCTTTTTGTCTTCTATCTTACTTCCCTTTTTCCAAAAAGATACATCAGCTAAAGTTAACATTAGGGAAAGTAAAGAAACTACTCTTATTCTTAGGATAAAAATGTCTCACCTTATGCCCTTCTTTCCCAAGCAACAATGGGAAAGAAAACTAAAATTATTCATGTTCGATGCATTATGTCCATGTATCCTGATGAGTATATGATCAACAAGTTTCATTGTGAGGGTGTTCCTTTCTTTCTTTAGGATAGAGATTTTTCCAAACAATGGATATGTAACATTGCGCCCTTTACTGGGTAGATGTTTGCTTAAGCCCTTCACGAACCCCTATGAAGATTGGAAGTACAAGTTCGTGTGAGTGAAAGGGCGAGGCAATGCCTTTCCACTCACTACAGGGACGGGGGCAACCCTCTTTTTCCTTTATCATGGACGTCGTATCATCAGATTATCCAAGGAGTGGAACCAAGTGTTCTTTCTCTCCTTTATAAGAAAGTGATTCATATTTTGAGATGTTTCTAGTCTCTGGATTCTTGCACCCTCATTACTTGGGATCATGAAGACGTCGATAGGGTAAAGGCGTACTTAGGTATGAAAGAATACCCTTTTGACCTGATCCCATACTTGTTACTTTATATGTCCTAACAACATTCTTTTCCATGTAGATGATATGGCGGATACCCCCCTTTATGAGAGAACATATGTGGCATACCCTAATTTTTAACCCTAAGATCTCACATACCATTGGCATCCTTGCACACCAACAAGGTCACCTCTTGGTCCCTCTCCCTCTCACCTTTGGGGGTTTCCTTTTTCAGGGATCATCAAAAACTTCTTTGTTGGGGGTTTTTACCTTTGTGTTTTCATGTTCATTACTCATCTAACCATTAATCAAAATAGAAAAAAATATGTTTTTTTTCCTTAAATTTATTATGCAAGGTAGGGTTTTTCATCAAGAGTATCAAGCATGATTCCTCAGCTAGATTTTCTTTTTGATTCCTCAGCAAAGTGTGGCCAACTATTGATGTTCAAGGAGGCTATATTCCAATGCATTATCTCAAAGGTTCTAAATCACCTTTCAATTTCATTTTGATCAAGAGTACATCAAAGTTTTGTTGCTTACCTCTCAAGAAAAAGTCAAAGGTTCTTGTGTTTATTTCCATGCCTTTTTCACCAAGTTACCTCAAGCTTTGATCAATCTAATCAAGATACATTCAAGGAAACTTTATTTTGAGCTCATATGATCATCGTACGACCCCAATTTTGATCCTAAGATCCCTCATGCTATCTCATCATTTTACATTGGCTTTTGAATCACACCTTGGTATCCTCCTTACTGTAAGACCCCAATTTTGGCCCTAAGATCTCTCATGGCATCATAACATTGCATTTGCAAAGCCTCAAGGATCATAAGCATCTTGGTTCCCTTTGCCTTTGGGAGGGGCTCCTTGTGAGTGGTTTGAGATCACCAAGCATGCTTGAATTGAATATTATCTGCTTTTCTTACTTTGTTTACTAACCAAAAGCACAAAAATATGTCACTAACATCTTTTGTTTGTAGCTTGAGCAATCAACAAGGTCAAGAGCTTCAAGGAAATCATTTGTACAAAGATATGGTCAAGAGAAGATGAAAGCAAGCATGGTAATGGTTCCCAAAGCTCTCATCCATCAAATATGCCTCCCTAGTATATCAATTCATCATTTTGATCAAAGCAAGTCAAAGGGTTTGAGGTTTGTTCCCCAAAGAAACCCTAATTCATATGTGCACTACAATGCCTTGCTCTTGAATTAACCTCAACCCATGGTCAAATACAATCAAGGGAAGTTCTTTAATTCATCATTTCATGCATATTTGAACTTATTTGAGTGTCCTCAATCATCAATCCATCAAGGTATGGGTCATGGACTTGAGAAGTTGATCAGTCAATTCATTTGACTATTTTGAAATTCACTGAGACCTAACTTTTTATGTGTTGGTCAAATGGATATGATTCCAAAAGAAACAATGTTATTAAGGACAATATGAACAACTTTCATGTTCATCAAAAATTTATTTGAAGCTTGGAAGGTCATCATCCATTCCAAGACATTATAGGTCATTTTGACTGAAAACCTAATTTTGGGTCAACTTCCCAAGGACACAACTCATTCATTTTTTATGATTTTGAGGTGGGATCAAATGCATTGGAAATATTAAGATGTCTAATTCAAATGTTATGTTGAAAAAAATTTCAAAATCTCAAAGGAAATACATGTGATAATGCAAAACATTATAGGTCACTTTGAACCAAATGCATTGAAAGGCAAAAAAGTCCAACTTCAAGTGCCCATAACGCTTTCATCAAAAATCCAAATGATTCAAAATTTAAGTCCATTTTTATTTTCTTGAGAAGATCTACAACTTTGATGTTGGAGGTATTTTCATTTGAGGTTTGCATCATTGAAACAGAGGGGCTTGAACGTTGGCCAAATTTAGAAACTTTGCCTTTACATGTTTTGCACCTTGCACTTTAAACTCAAATTTCACAAATTTCCACATTTCAAATGGATTTTTGCCCAACATAACAATTGTTCCTTACATCAAAACCTTTCCAACCATTACTCACATGATCATATTTGGATTTGGCAAATGGTATTTTTGAAGAGGATAAGTTTTTGGTTCAATTATGCATAACACATCAAAGCTCCATGCACAAGCAATTACCATTCAAATTACACGTCCATTTCACTTTGGTATGATTTCAGATTGTATTTGGCATTGAATTTGGGCCTTGTGGATGATCATGCAAGCCCATGCAATGAATGTTCAATTCCATGCACACAGATTGAATTACACTTGCCTTGCCCTTCCCTCTATAAATAGAAGCCTTACTCCATTCAAATATCATCCATGAATCAACCTGAAATGCTGCTGAACTAAAAACCTAACCTCTCACCAAAGAAGCAATTTCACTTTTCTTCAAATTTTTCAGATCTAAAATTCAACTACATCTGGTTGAATCTTTGGATCTAAAGCTTCTAGACCTTCATCCTTTAGTTCATTGATCTTTTGTTTTGATAAAGGAAGCAAGGAATCAAGCTCAAATCTCCAGAATCCAAGTTTGCTCTTCAACTGGTATTTTCTTCGAAACTCATCATCTATTGATCTATTTGTTTGGATTTTGTGTTGGCTGAAGTCCTCTCAATAGAGGCATCATTTATGTGCATTTAATTTTTGAAATCCATCAAGCTCACATGAACATCACAGAATTTCCATCTCTGATTTCTCTCAATATAGAGATCTAGAGTGGAATTGAGTGGTACAGGGATGATGTACACCATCTCAGCTTTCCAATGATGTATGGATCGTGTATTTTGGTTAAATTTTTTAAACCTGCAAATTTGGCCGGAATTATGAAGCTCACCGGAGAAGAAGGTGGCTCCGGTGGCCGTCCCTTGCCAGTTTGAATCTGAGCCATTGGATTGAGTTTTCTAGATCTAATCCTGGCCTTTGCTTCTTATGACTTGTGTTAATGAAGCGTGTGTTTCCTTTGACTAATGCCTACCATATGCGCGCATGCCATAGCCATTTGATGATCCAGCTCAATTAATGAGCTTAGATCCAACGCGTGTGGATTTTCCATATTTTCTATTTCTGATTAATTTCTTTTATTTCCATTATTTTCAAAAATTCATATCTTCTTCATTTTAAATCCAAAAAATATGGGACCAATTGTATTCTTCTCCAAATAATTTCTAGTTTCTAATTTTGATTTTTAATATTTTTTATTTTGTCATTTGATATTTTTTGTGAATTTTCTATTTTCTAGTTGTTTTTAATTCATTTTAAATAGTTTTAGATATTCAAAAAATACAAAAATATTTTCCTAACCTATTTGGATGATGATGAATCTATGAAAAATATTCTCATCATTTTTTAATTGATTTGAGATTTATTTGAGATTTTAGTTCAATTAGGTTATTTTTATTCATTTTTAATTAATTAAAAATAGTTTCTGACTTTTAAAAATGCTGAAATTTTTTGTCAAATTTTGTTTGACCTTGTTAAGCTTAGGATAAATCACTTGGACCTTTCAAGGTTGATTTGAAGTGATTTTGAAGTTTGACCTTTCTTTTATTTTTAATTCAAGTTTATTTTAATATTAAAAATGCCAAAAATATTTTGCTTATTGTTTGATTTCCAATCTTCATCTCATTTCTGATTTCTCATTCATTGACTTTGACTTACAATGTCATTTGGTCAACACACATGGATTGGTACATTTTATTTCACCTTTATGCATTTTATTCTTTCATTTTTTTTCTTCTCCATGATTCATCTCTTTCTTCTTTTTTTTTTCTTCTTTTGATCAATGAGTTGAAGGTTGATAAGTTAGCATTGATTAGGGAGACTTAACCTTCCTTGATTCAAATCTAATTCATCTTGATCAATTGATCAAGTGAATGGCTTTGCATTATGGATAGGTTGTTTCCTAAATCATGCAAAAGGCTTAAACCAATACAAGATCAATTCTCTTCTTCTTTTTGGCATGGCAAGTTGTTGGAAGTTGGTCCACTAATCAAGACTTCTAACTTGTGTTGTTGCCTACATTATTATTCACCGGCCTCAGATAGTTGTGACTTCTACATAAGTCCAATTACGATTGCTTAACATAGCGCTAAATTTTGCCTTATGGCACACTAACTATTAACCACTAACAATTAACATTTACTTTATGCACTTTACTTTATGCAATTTACCATTCTTGTACATATTATTCATTTGCTTTTTCCTTTGCTCATTGGAGCACATGTTTATGTTAATGCCCTTTGCCTTTTGCTCACTTGAGCATATAATCGTGTATATATCTTTTGTGCTTGTGTTTGTCTGTTTGTTGTGAACCAAATGCAAAGAATTGGACAAAATGGACTTAGATTTTAGGACCTTACCCAAGCAAATGGAGTTTGAAGAGCAACTAGGCCTCATGCCTTTAGAGTGCTTAAATGTCAAAGAGCAACTAGGCCTCATGCCTTTAGAATGCTTAAAGCTTAAGGATGAACATTGAAAGAACCATATTCTAAACTCCCTCTTGTCCATTATTTGATTGTATTATAGAATCTTTTGATGTGTGTTTTCTTGTGCTAGGAGTTCCAACTTGAGCTTAATTGAGGAACCATTACCATGAGCTTCTAAGAGAGAGAGATCCAAGACCTTGAAGAGCCTTCCAAGAATTCATTGATTGTTGATTGTTTGAGTAATTGCTTGTGATTGCTTATTCCAAAGGATGGGAGCTACTTGGATCATCAATATGATCTCAAGAAAGGAACTCCTTGTGTGGTTTTGTTCTCTTCTCCCTTACCTCTTGTATGTGCAGCGGTGTATTCGTCACTTTATGATTTATTGACTAAATCAAAAGCAAAGCATACAAAGAAATCGAGTCGCCACCGCACTTTTATTTATCCAAAGGATTGGCTAAAAAGCGAACAAAAGCCTAAGAAGTTTTACACATAGAAAACTAATGAAAAGATCAAAGAATCTGGGTAAGGGGTTAATTACGCAATGGGAAGGTGTTAGGCACCCAAAACGTCATAGGTACTCCTAGGGAGCCCTTTTCACACTTGTTGTATAAAAAAGTTTATTTGTTTATGACATATTGTGCAAACATGATTGGGAAGATGAGGAAAGAATATACAATTTATTATTTTTGTGTTTGAACGGATGAACCCGTTGCCTACGTACCTTCCATGAAAGGTAAGGATCAAAACGCCGTAGTTCGGCTAAAATTTTTCCAAAATGTAGGTGAATTGATTTTAAAACAAGAGCACTAAGGCTTTTCATTATCAACAGGAGAAAACTCAACCAAGACCAACAATCCACCATGCGAGGATAGCTTCAACATACTAGTGAGGGGTTAACCCTATAATAAGTATGGAAGACTTACAATCAAACTCACTAAGGATGTGGTGAGATTTATATCAACCACTATGATAATTGAAACCTATGGCTAATGTATGAAAACAAATCAACAATGGACAAAGCCACAAAACAATTGAATGAGTGTGATTAACCAATTATGAGTATTTACAAAATATGGTCAAAGTATGATTAGAATTCAATTCAAAGAAGTGTTATGAAATGGAGTTTGAAAAAATCAAACGCCTAAAGCCTAGGTTTCTAATTTGAAAAAGGTGAGAATGTTTGCACAATAGTTCAAAGTTTTTGAATTAACAATGTGAAAAGGGAGTTTTGAAAACAAAGGGTGTATGGGTGAAAGAATGTAAAACTTCTTAGATGTTCACCTCTTGAGATCATATAGAAGATGATTCAAGTGTGTCCTTAGGAATGAGGCAACAATGCAAATAAGCAAGTGAACAAAGCAAGGTGATACCGGATGCCAATCAATGGACTTATACCAATCTCACAAACAAAGGTGGATACCGGATACCAATCAATGGGTTTACACCAATCTCCTAAAACAAAACAATGATACCGGATGCCAATAAATGGACTTATACCAATCTCATAAACCAAGGCGGATACCGGATACCAATCAATGGATTTACACCAATCTCCTAAAACAAAACAATGCTACCGGATGCCAATCAATGGACTTATACCAGTCTCACAAGGCAAAACAAAACATGGATATCAGATGCCAATCTATCTGGGCTTATACCAATCTCCAAAGGATGATCATAGGAGTACAAATGCCAACAACATGGACTTACAATTGCATCCTCACATACAACAAACAAACAAGAATAATAAGCAAAGAGGATACTAGTTGCCAACAAATGGTCTTACACTCAATCCCTTCCAAATCATAGGAACAATGGCCAATGAATGGACTTACAGTTGATTCCTCAATGGACAAACAAAGATGTCACAGAGATATGAAATGATGATCATGTAATAATGAACAATTAATGATGATAAATGCACAAAGCACACAAGCAAGCATGCACAAATGAATCAAGCAATCAATCAAGCAAGTCAGATAGCACACACTATATACAAGCAATTAGGCTCAAGCAAGGGTTAGACTTTAAAGTCAACTGGAATAGGGTAAGTTGTGCTCTTAACCTTAACATTGAGAGTTAAGGTGAAGCAGATGAAAAGGAGATGAGGGGTGTGCCTCATAGCTTCTATCCCTGGCCTGGGAGAGCTTTGAATATTAGAAGGTGTGGGAGTTCAGAAAGTTGGAACTCTCTCCACAAGAGAATGACTCTATAGATCTTGGGTTAGGATCCACAATGCATCAACATGTAATGTGAGCAAAGGGATGACACACTGAATAGTAGGAGATGGACTACACATCTCTTTTATCTACCAATTGCCTTATCAAAGGACTTTTCCTGCTTGGGGACAGAAAGTATACAATCACAAGCATTGCCTCTTAAGGAGGACTTCAGACAGGTGCCTGGCCATATAACAGGCCAGGTCTTCCAGACTACATGAAGAAGAGAGGTTATACCTAATTGGTTAAGAAACCAAGCAAAAGCAAGTTCAAAATGAACTTAAGCAACTAATGTACCTCAATGAAGATGCAGCAGTGGAATCGTGCAATTCAAGTCCTGAAATGCAGAAACAGATGTTCTTCCAAGCTTAGATGAATGAATGGATGAGGAAGAATAGCTCAATCGTGCTTGCTTTGTCCAGAAACTTCAACTGCCATGGATGTGCATAAACTTCAACAACTTCGATTCTTGATGAATTCTTCAGGATCTTGCTTCAATCTACTTCCACAATGCTTATGGATGATGAACAAATCAAGAACAAAGCAAAAGATATCAAGAAAATTGAAGAAAAGTGAGAGAGAAAATTGTGAAGTTTTGATCTAGATCTGAATTCTGGTGTTGTTAATGATGAATTCTGTTATGCTTTGCCTTTTATATGGTGTACTA
The DNA here is from genome assembly GCF_024323335.1 of Lathyrus oleraceus. Classification (NCBI taxonomy): domain Eukaryota; kingdom Viridiplantae; phylum Streptophyta; class Magnoliopsida; order Fabales; family Fabaceae; genus Lathyrus; species Lathyrus oleraceus. Next base: position 140,615,723 of record NC_066585.1, on the reverse strand, counting down.
ATCAAGCTTGTTAATCACAATTAGCCAAAATGCCAAGGATTAGTGAAATTGAAGTGTTTTTGCAAATTGGCCAAAACACCCTTACATGTGTAATGCAATGCTACAGTGCATGATTTCTGAGTTAAATCCACTCCAAATGTTGTTTAGAACCAAATGCCATTGGAAAAATGTAAAGGCAATGCATATTTTTCAAATTGGAAATTTCCCTACAAAATTCAAATGAAATTCAAGTGAAAATGCCAATATTTTTGTGATGGAAATGCATGTTTTATGATGCATGTTTTGGATAGTAGAGATCAAGAGAGAAATTTTCCAAAAAGAACCACTTCAATTGGCCTTGTGGTTCAAAAGTTATGCAAGCTTGAAGTTCAAATTCACTTGGCCATGTTTTGATCATAATTCTTCAACCACAAGTGAGAAATTCATGTTCTTGGACTTTTTGGAAAGGTGAGAGCAAGATCTTCAACTTTCATGTTGGACAAAATTTCATTTGAAGCTTTCTTGATGATGTCAACTTGAGGAGAAAACCTTTCCATTTTTGGCAATTTTGAATTACAGGTCACTTACTATTTTTGGAAAGTTTTCCATCTGACCTCAAATTCTTCATTGTTGATGTTTGAAATGTTAAATGAGACTTTTATGGACATGAATGAGGCCTTTCTAACCATCTCCCACCTTCAAATCCATGATTGAATGCACAGTTGACTTGTGTTGACTTTTCTAGGGTTTCAGTTGACCTGGCTATGCTCTGATGAAATTCAAGCCTCTACCACTTGAGATCTTGATTCAAAATGATGCCATGGTTCATATGAGCTCTTGTGAATGATCATGGTGCCCAAATTCTTCAGAATGGCCACCATCTATAGCTCAATGACTGCCTTGACCTGTAATTGCTTCATCTGCAAGTAACAAGGTTAAATGACATATTTTTGTATTGTTAGTTAGTAATCAAATGAAAAGCAATGATATACAAATGCAAAACATGCTTGGTGATCAAGAACCACTCTCAAAAGACAACCCACCCACAGGGAAGTAAGCAAAGGTCCACAATGAACCTTGAGGCAATGAAATGAAATTATATGATGCCATGAGGGATCTTAGGGACAAAATTGGGGTCTTACAGATGCCCCTATTTAAGGTCATTCTAGTCGGAGAAGTGAAGTTTAGAAATCTTCATCTCGACGCGGTAGAATGGGCTTAAATAACAGTGATGAGACAAATTTTGGTCCCTAAGAGACCTCATGATGCAGATGTATGCATGTAAAAGACACAAACTCTGTGGGGATATGGTTCACACAGAAGAAAAGACGATCCATCGGAGTAATACACTCACCAGGAACAGAGATTCTAACAGGACTCTTGTGGGGATAATAAAAAAGAAAAAGAAATGCGTGAGCAGGACACGACTCTGAATTAGGGGAACAGGAATAGACACTGCGTGAATGAGAGACGACTGGACTGGAGACCTCACTGGGGAGTGAAGGACTCACACTGGGGAAAAGAAGATTTCCAAGGGAAGACACATCCATTGGAAAGACACAAGCTGACTCAAACTATCCACGAAGGATACCTCGGATAAAAATCCGGACTCGGACCAGGAAAAGATTCACAAAGAACCTCCCTGCCAGGGAAAAAATTGCATATATTGGGGAAAACGCCAATATAGCAAAGGGTAAAAATCACAACGGAAACTCCACTGGAGAAGGTCTAACAAAGAGATTCTCACGGGGAAGCAACAATGAATGAGGTGTTACCGGTATAAGGGTAACAAACTCAGGAAGAATGAATATCTAAGACCGGTATAAGGGTGAGAGATATCAATCAACCAAACATCTGAGAAAGACCTGAAAAAGGTACAGCAACTCAGGAAAATCTGACTTCACAGGGGGGCCGAGGTCATAATAGGGAGCAGAAAGGAAGGAACACCAGGGATATCGGGGTATATAATAGGTGACCGACCAAAGCGTGAATTGGTATATATGCCAAGACACTCATCATCCGAAAGGAGGGCTTGAAAAAGCAAATCGACTTACAGGATGGACATTCGGATCCGCAACCGGAAAACGAATCTTACTCAGTTGGGGACACAAACCTAAAGAGTGCATGAGATATAATATCCATTACCGTCAGAACGTGGATAGAATACTCGCATGAGATATATTATCTATTACCGTCAGAACGTAGACAATACACTCGCATGGAAGGAAACACCAGGGATACCAAGGTATATAATAGGTGACCTACCGAAACGTGAATTGGTATATATGCCAAAACACTCATCATCCAAAACACAAACTTGCTAAAGGATGGATATTCGATTCTACAAAGAATACGAATCTTACTCTACTGGGGAAAATCAACAAAGGATTCCAACCAAAGAGTGAAAGAGATATATCATTCATTACCGTCAGAACGTGAATAATATACTCGAAAGGAAGAGACGCCAGAGATACCGGTTAGGGCATATAATAGGTGATCAACCAAAAAGAGAGAGACAATCGTCACCAACAACAACAGGGTAAACGAAAGATAACTCGCTGGGGATAAATTGCAAGCATCCGGCAATTATCCAAGGACAAAGAAATATTCGATTCCACAAAGGAATAACGAATCTTACTCGACTAGGGAAACACAAAAGGCTTCGACTGAAGAGTGCATGAGATATATTATCCATTACCGTCAGAACGTGGATAACATATTCGCATGGAAGATTATCCACAACCGGTTACTGGGTTAATAAAGGATAAATCGACCGAAAAGAAAGGCATCGGGATACCACAACTAGGTATATAAAGATGACCAATCAAAGGGAGAAACAATCATCACCAAGCAAAAGGATAAATGAAAGGAGACTCACTGGGGATACATTGATACAAAATCAATGATCCGGGGATGAATTGCATAAACAACAAATATCCACAAGGAATTTGCTGGTGACCTCAAAGAGGATAACATTGCAAGCATACGACAATGATCCAGAAGACAGCTGGGGATACAATTGCTAGCAAAAGGCAATTATCCAAAAGCAAGGGAGGAATATCAACATCGAATATTGACTGAAGATAACCACAAAGAGCAACCCTCATCGGTTAGGATGAACAACAAGATTAACTCTGCAAGGGGGAAATTAGGGTTTACAACTACCGAGTACGGGGTAGAATACCAAAACTCTGGCTGGGGGTAAAATTGCTAGCATCCGGCAATTATCCATAAAAAGCACAGACTCCGTTGGGAATAAAACCACAACAACACCAAAATCCAACATCACCCAGAACGAACCACAAAGGTTGCCTCTGCTAGGGTAAAAGAGATAGGACTTACAACTACCAAATACGGGGTAGTAGCCATCAACTCTGATGAGGGTAAAAAGAATTAGGGTTTACATCTACCGAATACGGGGTAGAAAACCAACAACTCCACGTAGGGAATGAAAGAATCACAAAACCGCACGGGAAACAAAATAGGGTTTGTAACAAACCACAAACTGCTGAAGAGCAGGAAAACTAGGATTTACGACTACCGAATATTGGGTAGAAAACCAAGTCAACTCTTATTGAGGAATAAAAGGTATATAACCACAAATTCCGCCAAGAAGAGGAAACATAGGACTTACAACTACCGGTATAAGGGTAGAGGCCCAAACAGATTCCGCTGGGGATAAAAGAATTAATGCCGATTACTGGGCAATTATTCATTTATTCCACAGGGAAGCACGAGAAACAGTTGACAAATAGCCAATTCGGGATTAATCCGAAAAGACAGACTGAATTAAGACTCGTCCTATGAGGATATAACTCAATAGGAAAATCCATCCCAATATATGTGTTGGGAGGAAACGGAAGAAACCATCATCCATGAGGATATATCTCAGTGGGGAACTGCAGAAGGAAAGACAGACGCTTTCTGCTTATGGGGCTAACTCTATATGGAGAGATTAGACACCCGACATCTGCTTGGGGAGATCTATTGGAGAGATCTATGGAATCCATAGCAGGAGACAACAAACAAAAGATATATGGCAAAAAATGCAATATGAATATTTGAATGTTTTATGAATATGCATGAATATGCGTAATTTATGTTTGATGAATGCTGACAAAACAGACATATCTAACACAAACATGGCCCAGGAATCAAACGCCCGGTACTACACTTCCAGAGGAAAAAACCAACTGGAAAACCAATCTGCTGGAGATCTACGTGCTGAAAAGCAAAGATCTGCGGGGAGGCAAAAGATGAGAGATATCAAAAAATCTCCGAGTGATGGATCAACAAACAACCCAACTAGAGAACAGAAAGTCACAACAGGCAACAACGGCCACAAAGACAAATCTGTTGGGGAGATGGAAGAAGTCCCGAGATATCTGCAGGGGGATCCTCAGCATCAAAAGTTCACTGCACAAGCGAGAACTGCTATGAAAGCAACTCCACACAACTCCACTGGGGAACAACCCACAAAGAGAGAACAGATCATCCATGTAGAATCTACTGCGCAAGCAACTCTACCTAGGGAGAACACAAATAGCCATTCCTTCGGGAATACACCCACTGAAGGAAAAAACAGATCACACAAGTAGATTCTGCAACAAGCCACTCTACTGAGGATCAAAAGCAATCAGGGGATCAACCCAATCTCTGGATGCTAGACCACCAACCAACCCTACTGGGGAAACAGAGGTTTTAACAAGCAGAAACTGCCACAAAAGCAACTCTGTCGAGAATACCAGCTCTGGCGGAGACTCTGAGGGGAATATCACAGATGCACTCCTGACTCTGTTGGGGATACCAACTCTTTCGGGGATTTTGCATAAATACAATCCACCAAACCACAAATCTACTGACGTCTAGGGAATCCACTGAGGGGCCCACTGGGGGATATGGAGGAGAGCTGGGGAATCACCCACTGAATGCTACACCTTCCACACACAAATCAACAACTGCTGAGGAGGAAAATAATCACTACCCTGCTGAAGGCTAAACGCTCTGATGGGGAGCTAGCAACAAATCTGCAGGCGACTGCACTGAGGAAAATGGTAAAGTATCGGGATATAAATCCACCCACCACTGAATCTTCAAAAAGAGAGCAACCATGCTGAGGAGATAAACCATAACTCCGCGGACGACTGCACTGGAGAGAGACTACTGCTAGAGAAGAAAACGAAGTCTTCAACAAGCACTCTGCTTGGGGAACAATCCACAACAACAACTCTGCTTGGGGAACAACCCCAACAACAAAGTAGGATAAAGAGGATACAACCATGCCAGGAATATGAACAAATGTCTTACCTGTTGGAAATCATGCCACCCTTGGGAGAGCACTGAGAAGTTCTTAAGTATCCTTTCATCATTGTGAAAGTTCACTTTGTTCAAAACAACAATTTGAAAAAATTTATTTGTTTAAAACAATGACATTTTATCAATTAAAACATGCAACACATTTGTTGAATTGAAACAAATAAGAGTGCAAATGATTAGATAAAAAGGCTCAAATTTATTTGATGGAATGGTAGCCTGCAAATGGCAAGACTCCATAGATCTGTACAAATTTGAAATCAGTGATATATATTGGAAGAGGGCTACATTGAACATAATGATCCTTTCTCTACCAATTTGAATCTCGATGTATTCGAAGCTTCAGCTGACGACGAATCGAGAATTTCTGACGAAAAGACAACTGCGGAACAGAAAGTCTTGTCAGGATGCAGTTACTTGCCAAATCCCTAATTTTTGCCTAGATTGCCCCAGGATGAGGTACTCAATCTAGCGGGATGCAAATATTTTCCTTTTTTCCAAGTCTCTAATTTTTGCCTGGATCACCCTTTCGGATTCTCCACCGAGACGCTCATTTTTGCCTAAGCCGCCCTTTCGGGTTTTCAACTTAGCGAGCTATTCTGTTTTTCATTTGCATATATTTTTTATTTAGGCAAAGTATCTCTTGACTGCATCTGAATTCACAGGACGAGTGAAATCCTCCCCATCCATTGTTGTAAGAATCAAAGCACCGCCTGAAAAGACTCTCTTAACAACATATGGACCCTCATAGTTTGGAGTCCACTTGCCCCTGGAATCGGGCGCGAAAGACAAGACTTTCTTGAGCACGAGGTCACCTTCTCGGAACACACGAGACTTGACCTTCTTATCGAATGCTTTCTTCATTCTCTGCTGATATAACTGACCATGGCACATGGCAGTCAATCGCTTCTCTTCAATCAGATTCAACTGGTCATAACGACTCTGAATCCATTCAGCATCAGTCAACTTGGCTTTCATCAAGATTCTCATTGACAGGATCTCCACCTCTACTGGGAGAACAACCTCCATGCCATAAACAAGGGAGAAAGGGGTTGCCCCTGTTGAAGTGCGGACAGATGTACGATAACCATGCAAAGCAAATGGCAGCATCTCATGCCAATCTTTGTACGTAACTGTCATTTTCTGGATAATCTTCTTGATATTCTTATTAGCAGCTTCAACAGCCCCATTCATCTTAGGTCTGTAGGGAGAGGAATTATGGTGTGCAATCTTGAACTCAGCGCACAACTCATCCATCATCTTATTATTCAGATTAGATCCATTATCAGTAATGATCTTATCTGGCACACCATAACGGCAAATCAGCTGGTTCTTGATAAACTTCACAACCACCTGCCTGGTCACATTCGCATACGAAGCGACTTCAACCCATTTGGTGAAGTAATCAATTGCTACGAGAATAAACCTGTGTCCATTGGACGCTTTCGGTTCAATCATGCCAATCATGTCAATTCCCCACATAGAGAAAGGCCATGGTGATAAAATCACATTCAGAAGTGTCGGAGGAATATGAATCTTATCCGCATAAATCTGACACTTGTGGCATTTCTTCACATATTTGCAGCAGTCAGACTCCATTGTCAGCCAATAGTAGCCTGCTCTCAACATCTTTCTCGCCATGGCATGTCCATTGGAATGAGTACCAAATGAACCCTCATGGACCTCAGTCATCAACAGGTTTGCTTCGTGTCTATCCACGCATCTGAGCAAAACCATGTCAAAATTTCTCTTATAAAGCACTTCACCATTGAGGTAGAAACTGCTTGACAACCTTCTCAAAGTTTTCCTATCTTTCACAGATGCCCCAGGCGGGTAGACCTGGTTCTGGAGGAAATTCCTGATATCAAAATACCAAGGCTTGTCATCATTCACTTCTTCCACTGCAAACACGTGAGCTGGTCTATCCAAGCGCATCACGACAATGTTGGGAACTTCATTCCAATACTTGACTACAATCATGGAAGCAATCGTAGCAAGAGCATCTGCCATCCGATTATCCTCTCGAGGAATATGATGAAAGTCAACTTCTGTAAAGAACGTTGAAATCCTCCTCGCATAATCTCTATACGGGATGAGACCAGGCTGATTCGTCTCCCATTCACCCTTGATCTGATTAACAACCAGGGCCGAATCACCATACACATCAAGATGCTTGATTCTCAAATCAATACATTCTTCCAGTCCCATAATACAGGCCTCATACTCAGCCATATTATTCGTGCATTTGAAAGTTAGCCTTGCTGTAAGCGGAATATGCGTGCCATGAGGAGTAATGATTACTGCCCCAATTCCATTTCCATACTGATTTACAGTGCCATCAAACACCATCGTCCATCTGGAACCAGGTTTCGGACCTTCATCAAGTGTAGGCTCATCACAATCTTTCATTTTCAAATACAGAATCTCCTCATCAGGGAAGTCATACTGAACAGACTGATGATCTTCAATCGGCTGGTGCGCTAAATGGTCAGCCAAGATACTACCTTTGATAGCTTTCTGAGCTCGATACTCAATATCATACTCAGACAACAACATCTGCCAATGGGAAATCCTCCCAGTTAAAGCAGGCTTCTCGAAAATATACTTAATTGGGTCCATTCTGGATATCAACCAAGTTGTATGATTTATCATGTACTGGCGCAAACGCTTAGCAGCCCAAGCCAAAGCACAACACGTCTTCTCAAGCATAGAGTATCGAGACTCAGAATCAGTAAATTTCTTACTGAGGTAGTAGATAGCAGATTCCTTCTTCCCTGATTCATCTTGTTGACCGAGTACACAACCCATCGAGTCCTCAAGAACAGTCAAATACATAATCAGAGGTCTTCCTTCTACAGGCGGAGACAAGATCAGAGGTTCAGACAGATACTCTTTGATACTGTCGAAACCTTTCTGGCAATCCTCGGTCCAATCATGAGACTGATCTTTCTGAAGGAGCTTGAATATCGGCGCACATGTGGCACTCATGTGGGATATAAATCTGGAAATATAGTTCAAGCGGCCAAGAAAACCTCGGACTTGCTTCTCAGTTTTGGGTGCAGGCATCTCTTGTATTGCTTTGACCTTTGCAGGATCAACTTCAATACCTCTCTCGCTGACTACAAAACCCAACAACTTGCCGGAACGGACTCCAAATGTACATTTGTTCGGATTCAGGCGAAGTCTAAACTTCCTCAAACGCTGAAGAAGCTTCAACAAATGCTCAACATGTTCAACTTCCGTTCGGGACTTAGCAATCATATCATCGACATAGACCTCTATCTCCTTGTGCATCATATCATGAAAAAAGGTAGTCATAGCTCGTTTGATACGTGGCTCCGGCGTTCTTCAAACCGAAGGGCATCACTCGATAACAGAATGTTCCCCAAGGTGTGATGAATGTTGTCCTCTCCATATCTTCGGGTGCCATCTTGATTTGATTATAACCGGAAAATCCGTCCATAAAGGAAAAGACTTTGAATTTAGCTGTATTATCTAACAACATATCGATGTGTGGTAGAGGGAAATCATCTTTCGGACTAGCCTTATTCAAATCTCTGTAATCAACACACATGCGGACTTTTTCGTCCTTCTTAGGCACAGGCACAATATTGGCCACCCATTGAGGATATGTAGAAGTCACCAGAAACCCCGCATCAATTTGCTTCTGAACTTCCTCTTTGATCTTCACTACCATATCTGGATGAGTTCTTCTGAGCTTCTGCTTCACGGGCACGCACTCAGGCTTCAAAGGCAGGAAATGTTGCACAATATCTGTATCTAGACCCGACATATCTTCATACGACCAAGCAAAGATATCAGAATATTCTCGTAGCAAACTGATAAACCCCTTCTTGACAGACTCTTCAAGAAGTGCCCCAATCTTCACCATACGAACACAATCCTCAGACCCCAAGTTGACTGTTTCCAGATCTTCAAGGTGCGGCTGAATGATCTTCTTCTCGTACTCAAGGAGACGGGTAATTTCATCAGGAATTCCTTCAACATCATCTTCCTCTGCCTCGAATACAGGGAATTCAAAATTGGGAGATGGCGTTGGATCATTATGTTCAATGGGTTTTAGAATCAACCTGCATAATGATTTTGGTTAATAAAAAACTTCAAAATTTAAACAAGCAAATCATTATGCAGATGAAAAGATTGCTTTTATTCTTGTTTTTATGGGTTTTTTGTGATCATTGATTTCATGCAAAAGCAAAAAGTGAAAACAAATGGAAAAACAAATGTTTAACAATGCATTAATTGAATGAAAACATCATTGTATAAATGCTGCCAACAATGTCATCACTACTCCTTTTGGCATGGGAGAAGGGTTTTGAACAAAGTGAACCATTACTCTGATCTATGAATGACTGTAGGAACATCTACAGCGACCCAATTGTGGCAGACACCACCAGGTATGATGAAGTTGTCTAGACCCTCTGCATCCTCTTCCAAGATAGCAGCAGCTTCTTCAGGTTGATCAGCATGGATGAATCCTGCGCTCTTGAACAACCCAAGCTCGTTGAATGCCCCAGAACAGTAGCCAATGCCAGCCCGGGATTTATTGTCTTCAAGCTCAATCATCTTCCCCAAACCAGCAACTGCACCACATTCAGTGGCCAGTTTCGCATCACGGTAGGAAGCAAATGAATGAGACTTCTTCTCAATTGGTTCATCAATAGATAAAGCTTGGAACGGAGTTCCAACTTCATCCTCAATATCAATATAGGAGAAAGAAGACAAGTGGCTAACCAGGAGAGCCTTTTCTCCCCCTACCACGACCAGTTTCTTATTCTTGACAAATTTCAGCTTCTGGTGTAGGGTGGATGTCACGGCGCCAGCCTCGTGAATCCATGGTCTACCAAGGAGACAGCTATATGATGGGTGGATATCCATAACCTGGAAGGTAACTTGGAAATCACTAGGTCCAATCTTGATTGGGAGATCAACTTCCCCAATCACAGTCTTACGCGAACCATCAAAAGCTTTCACAACAACACCACTCTGCCTCATGGGAGGCCCCTGATATGACAATCTGGAGAGTGTAGTCTTTGGCAATATATTCAAAGATGATCCAGTGTCCACCAGCACATTGGACATGGCATCAGTCTTGCAATTCATAGAGATATGTAAAGCCATGTTGTGGTCTCTTCCCTCCTCAAGGAGATCAGCGTCACAGAAACTCAAAGTGTTGCAAGAAGTGATGTTTGCAACAATACTGTCGAACTGTTCTATGGTGACATCGTGATCAACATATGCCAGATCCAAAACTTTTTGCAGAGCCTCCCTATGGGGTTCTGAATTCAGAAGCAGAGATAAAACGAAGATTTTGGATGGCGTTTGTAGAAGCTGGTCTACAATATTGTACTCACTCTTTTTGATGAGCCTCAGCATCTCATCACATTCTTCATTCACAGTGCCACTCGGGCCAACAGAAGAAACATGAGTCTTTTGTACAGAGGAGGGTTTGGCAATAACAAGTGCCGGGTTCTGAACATTAACAGCCGTCCCAACCGGACGCTCAGCAGAATCAGAAGCAACAGCTCTAGCCTGAGGCTTCGGAGCAGAAAACACACGACCACTCCGGGTCAACCCGCTCATGTCAGCAATATTAACCATAGAAGTTGACGGCAACGGCACTTCCTTCCCATCTTCCACAACAACGGGATTATATCTGAAGGGAATTGCTTTCTCTGAGGAATAAGGCACAGGGCCGACGGGCTTGATCACCAATGAAGGAGAGACCTTCGGCTTGCTGCCATCATAACGGATGACAATAGGCTCGGGTAGCTTGAACACAGGAGAAATAACATTTACTTCTGGTTCATCTTCATCAACATTACGGTTCTGAAGAATCTCTATAGTACCTTCATCTAACAGGTCTTGAAGCTCTCTTCGCACTTGGAGACAACCCAGTCTATTGACGGAGCAAATGCGACACCTGTCATGGTCATGCTCCATATGGCTGTACTGACACAGCAAACGATGTAACTCGACCAATGACTGTCTAATATGACTCACATATTTGACTTTATATTTACCAGGGCACCCCTGGACCATGTTCACTGATTTCCCATGCTCGGGCAATGGGTTCTTCATAACATTGGGGCCCGAGTCCTCGAAGCTCAAAATGCCGCATCTCATAAGGTCTTGCACCTTAGTTTTCAATGAATAACAATTTTCGATATTGTGTCCCGGAGCACCGGAATGATAAACACAGTGTTGATCTGGCTTATACCACCATTGCGGATTCGCAGGTACAGCTGGAGGATCCCTGGGAGTAACCAGTTTCCTCTCCAAGAAGGAAGGATACAATTCAGCGTATGACATAGGAATGGGATCGAAGCTGATCTTCTTCCTATCATAATTCAGGTTAGCCTGGTTACTAGTACTGCCACGAGGCTGGTAAGCCTGTTGTTGTGGACGATGTTGTTGCTGATACTGAGGTTGCTGCTGATGCTGATGCTGATTAGGCTGCTGATACTGAGCACTATCTCTGAAGACAGGTGCTATATGAGCCACCCGGTGCTGATTGCTAGTACGACATACTGGCTTCCTCTGCACAGAGGGTCTTCTTGGCTTAGCATGGGATTGCACAGCATGTGCCTCCCCATCTTTCTTCTTAAACGCCCCATACCATTTAGAAGAGCTCTCATCTTTTGACAAACGTCCTTCACGGACTCCTTCCTCCAAACGCATCCCCATGTTCACCATCTCGGTGAAATTAGAGGGAGCGCTCGCAACCATCCGCTCATAATAGAATGAGCTAAGAGTCTTCAAAAAGATCTTAGTCATTTCTTTCTCTTCTAGCGGAGGAGTAATCTGAGCTGCTAACTCTCGCCACCTCTGGGCGTACTCCTTAAATGTCTCTTTATCCTTCTGGGACATGGCCCTGAGTTGATCACGGTCAGGTGCCATATCAACATTGTATTTATATTGCTTGACGAAGGCTTCGCCAAGATCATTGAAGGATCGGATGTTTGCACTATCCAGGCTCATATACCAACGAAGAGCCGCACCGGACAAACTATCCTGGAAATAATGGATCAGAAGCTGATCATTATCTGTCTGCGTAGACATTTTCCTGGCATACATAACCAGGTGAGCAAGAGGGCAGGTGTTCCCCTTATATTTTTCAAAGTCAGGCACTTTGAATTTGATTGGAATTTTCACACCAGGAACAAGGCAAAGTTCAGCAGCAAACTTGCCGAACAGATCTTTCCCTCTGAGGGTCTTCAATTCCTTTCGCAGCTCAAGGAATTGATCATTCATCGCTTCCATCTTCTCATTGACATCTGGGCCCTCAGACGGCTCAGAATGATAGATGGTGTCGTCTACCCTGGGGATGGTATGCACGACAGGAGGAGCAGCAGCAAGGACCAGGCTAGATGCCGGCATAGAAGCAAAAGTCGGTGCTGGAATATCTGGCATGAAACCCGGAGGCATACCCCACGGAAACCCGGCTGGCATGGCATGTGGGATAAAGTGAGCACTGGCAGCTGGCACAGTCGGAGCAACAACTTCAGATATAACCGTCCTCTGGGGAGGAGTTGCAGGAGGTGGAGAAGGTTGATTTTGGGCAGACAGAAACTGCTCCATCAAAGCACTCAGACGAGCGACCTCTTCCTTCAATTCTCTATTCTCTTGCTCAAGTTGATCCATTACTCTTGCAGAATTGGCTCTTGTATAGTACCGGTGAGTCAGCTTGTCTTCAAAATAAATGAAGAGCACAGAGTTAGGCCACAGACAAGAAGACCAAGAACGACACCTGCTTATGCAAAATGATGCATGCAATGTTTGTGCATATGCTTTGTTTTTATTTTCAAGGAACTTTTAGGGTATTTATTTGCAAATTTTGAATATTTAAAGCATTTAATAGCATATGGAAAATATCTCATCAAATATATTTGGAACAAAGAAGTACAGCATTGTTTGATTATTACAAGGGAAAAGGAAAACAACATCCTATGGATCCCTAGAAGCTCGAGATGCTGGAAGACGAGATGCACAAAGCTTTTTTATCTCTCTCTCATAGGCTGCTTCCATATCCGCTTTCTCCTTTGCGAGTCGATCATACTTCCTCTTCCAGAATTTGGCAGACTGAGGAAGCAGAGAAGTCCAAGTATCATTCGGATCATCGATCACCTAATGCTCGAGAAACTCAATCAGAGCGTCCTTCTCCTTCAGCTGCTGAAGCAACTCCTCTTTTTCACGGATCCAAGCACGTGAAAGGTCTTCTTCTCTCAACTCCTCTACACCTTGGTTAGGGAGGGTTGAAGGCCCAACCACAACCAACGGTGTAGGTCTCGGATGATCGTACGGCATAAGGTACTCAGAAGCTCTCTGTCGGACCCAAGAGGTATATGGCTCCAAAGCAATGCAATTCTTCGGACCCAACTCATTCCCACCCTTCTTCTGAATCTTGCGCCAAGCGCGGACAAATCTGGCTTTCAGGCCTTGGGAATCTTTACCCTCCTGAAAGAACACACCTTCTAACAGAATGTTATGAGGTTTATCCTTTAGGGGAAACCCAAGCTGACGACGTGCTAATATAGGATTGTAGCTGATCCCACCACATGTACCAAGAAGAGGCACATTAGGGAATTCACCACAATAATCAATAATCTGCACAGTATCATACACGCGATCATACCAAGAGATATCATCATTAGTGAGAGACATAAGTCTCTGAGACCATCGTAGACATCCCTTGTTCTCCTTGAAAGCAACTGTCTGCGGTAAGTGAGAAATAAACCACTTATACAGCAGAGGCAAACAACACACAATAACTCCTCCACCCTTCGCATTCCTCAGATGCAAAGAGAAATAGGCATCACCCAACAGAGTCGGAACGAGATTAAGAACTGAGAAGATCCTAATGGCGTTCACATCCATAAATTTGTCGATGTTGGGGAATAATACCAAACCATAGATGAGCAGCACAAATAAAGCCTCAAAGGCATCCTCACTCCTGGCTTTCCCATAAACAGTAGCTTGAGCGATGAGGAACTCGGAAGGAAAACCCTGAATTCCACCTTTGGTAGTCAGATTAGCTTTAATCAAGGCTTCATCTATGTGCAACAAGTCTGCAATCTCTCGAGCGGTCGGAATACTCTCTAAGCCACTGAACGGCACCTGATCCAGAATCGGGATCCCAATAAGATGAGCATACTCCTCAAGCGTGGACAATAACTGAAAATCCGGAAAAGAGAAGCAATGATACAGAGGATCATAAAACTGAGCCAAGGTGCTCATCAGTCCCTCATCAACCTGAGTAGTCAACAGAGGCAGAAGCTTCCCATAACGAGCTTTGAAACCCAAGGGATCTAATACATAGGATGTCAGGTTCCTTAACTCTTTCACATCAGGTTGTCTAAAGTTGTACTTCTTTGTATGCCTTTTTGGTCTTTCCATGTCTGAAAATTTTGCAAATAAACCCTTTAAGTTCCTTGAAAATTTTCTGATTTTTCTGATGACATGAATGCAGATGAATGCATGAATGCATGAATGCAACAATCACACTCAAGGATCAAGCAAGACACACCAGACAAAGGTCATGGGAAAGCTCAATGTATCCCTAATATCAATCATCCATTTTGGTGGATTTAGGTTTTCACCTTATCAACACCCAAGTTCCATTGATATTAACAATACATGAACCGGCTCAGTCATCCTTAATATCAATCATCCATTTTGGCGGATTATGGTTTACACCTTATCAATGCCCAGGTTCCATTGATATTAAGGATATCTGAACGACTCGACCATGAATCACGGGTTTGTTGAGAGTCACGAGCATGGAGTCTTGGTTAAGAACCACCCAAAGGGAGTGTACTAGGGTTTAAACCTGCCAGACATGTTCTACCAGAGGTTCCCATAATCATCGTCCCATCTTTCGGATATTATCGGAGGAACGAGTACTCGTATTCCAAAAATATTCTCAAGAGAGACTCTTATGAGTGTAGTATCGCGTGACAATCACATCAGAACTGACATCTGAACGACCTCCGCACTACGTCCTAAAAATAGGCCAAGATGGGCTTGGTAAACTAAGGTCCTTGGCTTCTAAGGCACATGATTGAAAGAATAATGCCTATCCACAAATAACTTGTGTGACATTATTAATCCAACATGACCTCCACCAAGTGAATGGACTCGCAAGTCAACTGGCTAAGGAATACTCCACACCAGTCAACAAGACTACGCCATTCTCCTATCCTAGAGTGCACTCGAGTTCGGGTATAGAACTCATCTCACAGAGATCACCAAAGCAAACATCAATTGTATATCAAGCAATTCAAACATTACAATCAATACAGTTATCCCAAATTGTACAAAAATATGTCACATAACAGATAAACAATATCATACAACAAGGGTGAAAAGTAGGCAAAACCACCAAGGAAGGTCTAATGTCTTTTCCCCAGCAGAGTCGCCACTTTTCTGTAGCGGTGTATTCGTCACTTTATGATTTATTGACTAAATCAAAAGCAAAGCATACAAAGAAATCGAGTCACCACCGCACTTTTATTTATCCAAAGGATTGGCTAACAAGCGAACAAAAGCCTAAGAAGTTTTACACATAGAAAACTAATGAAAAGATCAAAGAATCTGGGTAAGGGGTTAATTACGCAATGGGAAGGTATTAGGCACCCAAAACGTCCTAGGTACTCCTAGGGAGCCCTTTTCACACTTGTTGTATAAAAAAAGTTTATTTGTTTATGACATATTGTGCAAACATGATTGGGAAGATGAGGAAAGAATATACAATTTATTATTTTTGTGTTTGAACGGATGAACCCGTTGCCTACGTACCTTCCATGAAAGGTAAGGATCAAAACGCCGTAGTTCGGCTAAAAAATTTCCAAAATGTAGGTGAATTGATTTTAAAACAAGAGCACTAAGGCTTTTCATTATCAACAGGAGAAAACTCAACCAAGACCAACAATCCACCATGCGAGGATAGCTTCAACATACTAGTGAGGGGTTAACCCGTATGGAAGACTTACAATCAAACTCACTAAGGATGTGGTGAGATTTATATCAACCACTATGATAATTGAAACCTATGGCTAATGTATGAAAACAAATCAACAATGGACAAAGCCACAAAACAATTGAATGAGTGTGATTAACCAATTATGAGTATTTACAAAATATGGTCAAAGTATGATTAGAATTCAATTCAAAGAAGTGTTATGAAATGGAGTTTGAAAAAATCAAAGGCCTAAAGCCTAGGTTTCTAATTTAAAAAGAGGTGAGAATGTTTGCACAATAGTTCAAAGTTTTTGAATTAACAATGTGAAAAGGGAGTTTTGAAAACAAAGGGTGTATGGGTGAAAGAATGTAAAACTTCTTAGATGTTCACCTCTTGAGATCATATAGAAGATGATTCAAGTGTGTCCTTAGGAATGAGGCAACAATGCAAATAAGCAAATGAACAAAGCAAGGTGATACCGGATGCCAATCAATGGACTTATACCAATCTCACAAACAAAGGTGGATACCGGATACCAATCAATGGGTTTACACCAATCTCCTAAAACAAAATAATGATACCGGATGCCAATAAATGGACTTATACCAATCTCATAAACCAAGGCGGATACCGGATACCAATCAATGGATTTACACCAATCTCCTAAAACAAAACAATGATACCGGATGCCAATCAATGGACTTATACCAGTCTCACAAGGCAAAACAAAACATGGATATCAGATGCCAATCTATCTGGGCTTATACCAATCTCCAAAGGATGATCATAGGAGTACAAATTCCAACAACATGGACTTACAATTGAATCCTCACATACAACAAACAAATAAGAGCAATAAGCAAAGAGGATACTAGTTGCCAACAAATGGTCTTACACTTAATCCCTTCCAAATCATAGGAACAATGGCCAATGAATGGACTTACAGTTGATTCCTCAATGGACAAACAAAGATGTCACAGAGATATGAAATGATGATCATGTAATAATGAACAATTAATGATGATAAATGCACAAAGCACACAAGCAAGCTGTAAAGACAAAGAGTCAGACAACATACGATCGCAAGTTTCGATGATAACAAAGGACCATCATGCACGTCTACAAACAAATGCAACACATTACCCATCATATCCTTTTCTACGTTTGTCTAAATCTATTATAATCATTAAAAACATATGGACAAAGTGTGATCATGACGAAATGCATGAAAATCACAAAACACAGTTTTTATGCAGATCTGAAGGCTTTGAGTCGACCATAGGGGTCAGCTCAAAGCTCACGGGTCAGCGCAAAGCTCAGCCCAACTGAAGATGGTCAGCGCATGATGCCTTGCGTCGACCATAAGGGTCGGCGCATACCTCACGGGTCAGCGCAAAACTCCTTTGAGTCGACCATAAGTCAGCGCTCAGCATATTGATGCTATCCTGGCTCAGCGCATGGAACAATGGGTCGACCATAGGGGTCGGCGCATAACTCACGGCTCAGCGCACGCCGACCTATGGTCGACCGCTCGCGCGCAAACTCAGTTTTCTGAGTTATTTCAACTGTTTGAAATTCTGTTATGTTTGTTTGGTTTTGTCTGTTACTATATATAGAAGTCAAAACACTTCTATTAACCAACATTTGTCAATTTGTATTCAAGTGTTCAAGGAAACAAGAAAGAGTGAAAAAAGTGTCAAAGATTCATCATCTTCATCCTCAATAGTTCACAATACATCAACTGCACACAATAACGTTTGATGTGATTCGTGATAGATTGAAGGTGATAAGGTTCGTAGCTGCGATTGGAGAATCGGGTTCGAGTTGAAGTCTTGGCAGGTTCTTTCTTGAATAAAACCATTAGGGTTTTATCCTCCAATACCGGTTTGTGTTTGGGGGTTTTTGGACGAATTGCTTCATTAACATTCAGCTGAGCGAAGGTGACTGATAAGAGAACGTCTTCATCAGTTTAGTAGCGGAGTCGGTGTTTGTGTAGTGAAGGATTCAGGTTTGATTCGTTCGTGTTTGTGATCAGCCGGGCCAAGGGATTGAAGAACGGAAGGTTCCTCAACGAGTGGCAGGAAACGGAGGTCCAGCATCAACGATCAAAGGTCTTGATTCATCTTGAATCAAGGAGCAAGGATAAGAAGTATCATTCAACATATTGGAAGTTCTGTTGTTTACATACTTTACAATCCTTGTATAAACGATTAAATCTCACAGGTGATATCTAATTAATCATCTCAATTCTATTTTTAGAATTGAGGGCAGACGTACCCCGAAGCGAGGACGGCGGGGGAACTGCCTCATCAAATCTGCGTCTTCTTTAATTTTCTGCATAATTTGTTTTTCAGCTTAAAATTTAAGTGATTTTAGTTTAAGCAATTTTTTACCAAACGTTGATATAAGTTGAGTAAGAGATTAAAACTGCTGTTTGAATAATAAGTACAATAATATATTGTACTAGGATAAATTGAATTACTTACTCAACTCAAATATCACTTGGAGTGTTTATGCACACCAAGTGTTTGTAAATTTGCTTAAGCCAAAGTTGTCTTAAGTTTGCATCAGTTTAAATTTGGTGTTTTGATTCATTGGAACTAGGCTTGCTAGTAAGTGAATTATATCATTGATTGTGCAATTAGTGTAGTGACTTGTATCTCAATTTATCACTTATCCATTAGCTTAACGCATATCCGGTTTTCCAATAACGGTTCGTTTTAGACTAAATTTTCCTCGGCCGCTTCCGCACCTAAAACAATTTTTAAAACCAATTTTTCTTTTAAATTGGTAGCGTCGACTCAAGTTTTTAATTGGGATCTATTCAACCCCCCCTTCTAGATCCGTCCCATAGTCTAACAAGTGGTATCAGGAGCTCCGGTTCACTCCGTGCTTCAAAATACAACGTTGATAGAAAATGGCTAACGAACCTAAAGGGGCTTACAATAGAGCTCCCGTTTTCAATGGTGAAAATTATAGTTATTGGAAAGACTGTATGCGGGTGCACATAAATTCCATAGATAGAAAAATATGGAATGTTATTCTCAATGGTCCAATTCAAATAACCATGACCAATGAGAACAACGAAGTTGTGCCTAAGCCCGAAGCACAATGGACCGATGATGATGAAAAGAAATACAATTATGATTGGAAAGCCAAAAATATCCTAATCTCCTCATTAGGCGTAGATGAATATTATCGTGTATCCCATTGTCCTACTGCTAAGGCTATGTGGGATTCACTATAAATTGCCCATGAGGGGACGAATGATGTTAAATTGGCTAGAATCAATACACTAACACAAGAGTTTGATCTCTTTTTCATGGAGCAAGGGGAAACCATTGCCGACATGCAAAAGAGATTCACTTATCTCATCAATCGATTACATTCACTTGGTAGGCCTGTTTCCAATGATATTGCTACTAATAAGATCTTAAGATGTCTTAACAGGGAATGGCAGCCGAAACTGACCGCCATAAAAGAGGCAAATGATCTTACCACATTGGACTTGACAACATTGTTCGGTAAACTACAAGAGCACGAACAAGTTCTCTTAAGCCTGGAACAACACGAAAAGAAAGACAAGAAAGACAAAGCAAAGGTGAGTGAAAAGAAATCAATAGCTCTAAAGACTTCCTCCTCAAAGTCTCAAGCAAAAGAGCAAAGTGATTATTCATCAAGTGACGAAGAAGAAGAGGACAAGAGTGAAGATATGGGGTTGTTCGTCAAACGCTACAACCGTTACGTGAGAAAGAACGGCATCCAACATTCCGAGAAGAACTTAGTAAACTTCCGGAAGCAATCAAGGTTCTCTAAAAATGATTACTCAAAAGGAAAAACAACTAGAGGGTCGTGCTATAAGTGTGGAAAGCCCGGTCACTACAAACCGGACTGTCCGATGAACAAAAAGACAAAAGAAAAAGATTCATACAAATCACACAAGAAACCATCAAAGCCAAGGAGAGCATATATAGCTTGGGAAAGCGATAGCGACTCCTCCGATGATGAAAGCTCTAGTGATGAAGATGAAAATGCAAATCTATGTCTCTCTGCTCATCAAAAGAACAAAAAGAAACAGGTACGACATGCTAAATATGAAAAATCCTCTAGTATGTCTCATCATGAATTGCAAACTGTTTTTGAAACTTTACACTGTGAAGCAAAAGAGGCCTTTAAAAGACTTGCCTCAAATAAGAAATTTTTTTCTCATTTAGAACAAAAAATTCAAGAATCCGAAAGGAAACTTGAGGCACTTAAGGCTTCTATAGTGGAAAGCACAAAAACAAGTTATGAGGACCTTAAAAGTAGAATGGTGAACTTTGGGTGTGATACTTGTTACATTTGGCAAAGTGAAGTAAGAAACCTAAAAGCCAAACTTGACAAGGCTCTTGAGCCCAAGATTACTTTTGCTATCGACAAATCAAATTTTCAAAAAAGTATGGTTAATCCATATCAAAAATATAAATATGTTGTAAGAGATGAAGATAGCAAAAGCAATCCAAATGCAACTTTCTCTTGTCTCTATTGTTGCAAGAAAGGTCATTCCATTGCCAAATGTAGATTTAGGAGGTTTTTAGTTCCTAAAGGCATTTATCAATGGATGCCCAAATGCAACCATTTTGTTCCTCACCACTTAGGACCCAATAAGCCATTGGGTACCTTCTCTTGTTAATTATCTTGTCACAGGTACAATGCCTCGAGACTACCGAGAGAAGATGGTTTCTCGACAGTGGATGCTCAAGGCACATGTCAGGTGACATATCTCTCTTCATTGACTTTGTGGCTAAGAAGAAGGGATATGTAACTTATGGTGACAACAACCGTGGAGCAATACTTGGTAAAGGTAGTGTAGATAATCCCTCCTCTACTACTATTTCTGATGTGTTGCTTGTCGAAGGTCTTAAACACAATCTAATTAGCATCAGTCAATTATGTGACAAAGGATACAATGTATCGTTTTCAAAAGATTGTTGCAAAATTGTACATAATGATGATAAGAAGAGTATGTTTAATGGTCTTCGTGTGAACAATGTCTATATGCTTGACTTAAATGAAGTATCGTTAACAAGTGACAAATGCCTCGTAACAATGAGTGAAGATTCATGGTTATGGCATAGGCGTTTAGCACATGTTAACTTTGACTTACTCAACAAAGTAGTCTCAAAAGATCTAGTCCTAGGTCTCCCCAAAATTAAGTTCACCAAGGATCACCTTTGTGATGCTTGTCAAAAAGGGAAGCAAACGAGGATCTCATTTAAATCCAAAAATATCGTTTCAACAACGAGACCTCTCGAGCTTCTCCATATGGATTTATTTGGGCCATCTAGGATTAAAAGTCTAGGAGGAAACCATTACGGTTTCGTAATAGTGGACGACTTTTCTCGATTTTGTTGGACTATTTTCTTAGTAAGTAAGAGCAACACTTTCGCCGCCTTTGAACGATTTGCTAAGCTTTCCCAAAATAAACTAAACACAAACATTGTTGCAATTAGAAGCAATCATGGAGGTGAGTTTGAAAATCACTTATTTGAAGAATATTGCGGTAACCATGGTATTGATCATAACTTCTCCGCTCCACGTACTCCTCAACAAAATGGGGTTGTGGAGCGTAAAAATCGAATTTTGGAAGAATTGGGAAGAACAATGATCAACGAAAGTGGCTTACCGAAATATTTTTGGGCCGACGCCATTAGTACGGCTTGTTATGTTTTGAATAGGGTGCTTATACGCCCCATTCTAAATAAAACACCGTATGAACTTTTAAAAGGGCGAAAGCCAAATGTTTCTCACTTACATGTCTTTGGTTGCAAATGTTTTGTATTGAACAATGGAAAGGAGAACTTAGGGAAATTCGATTCCAAGGCCGACGAAGGTATCTTCCTCGGATACTCTCAATCTAGCAAAGCATATAGAATATACAACAAGCGATTACTTACTGTAGAAGAGTCTGTACATGTTACTTTTGATGAATCCAATCCGAGAAACGTCGGAAAGGGTAGTGTTTTTCATGGTGCAGGTACATCTACCAAAGACATACTCAAAGGTGGCGAGCCGGGGATTGATCAACCCGACATGGTCAAAATTGAGGAGGACAAAGATGTACACCATGATGAAACCGAGGTAGCTCATCCGCCTTCAAACGATGATCTTCCTCAAGCTTGGAAGTCTTCCAAAGACCATCCAATCGACAACATTATCGGAGCTATCTCAAAGGGTGTAACAACTCGATCTAAGCTAAGTAATTTCTGTTATCACTTCGCTTTCGTTTCGCAGGTGGAACCTAAAAACTCTAAAGAAGCCCTACTCGATGAGCACTGGTTTTTATCAATGCAGGAGGAACTTAATCAGTTCAC
Source organism: Lathyrus oleraceus (assembly GCF_024323335.1). Lineage (NCBI taxonomy): Eukaryota > Viridiplantae > Streptophyta > Magnoliopsida > Fabales > Fabaceae > Lathyrus > Lathyrus oleraceus. Next base: position 140,593,097 of record NC_066585.1, on the reverse strand, counting down.
CAGAAATGAGGTTTGGGACCTTGTCCCTCCTCCGCGAGATCATCGAGTAATCGGCAGCCGATGGGTGTTTAGGAACAAGCTGGACGAAAACGGGGTAATAACCCGTAATAAGGCGCGTTTAGTCGCGCAAGGGTATAACCAAGAGGAAGGCATCGACTATGAGGAAACTTATGCGCCGGTTGCCCGACTCGAGGCTATACGCCTTCTCCTTGCCTTCGCTTGTGCAAAGGACTTTAAGCTATTCCAAATGGATGTTAAGAGCGCTTTCCTTAACGGTCACATAAATGAAGAAGTTTATGTCGCACAACCTCCGGGTTTCGAATCCCATGAGCATCCTGATCATGTTTATAAACTGAAAAGAGCTTTGTATGGCCTCAAACAAGCTCCTAGAGCTTGGTATGAGAGACTGAGCAAGTTCTTACTCGATCAAGGTTACTCAAGAGGAAAGGTTGACACAACCCTCTTCATTAAACGTCAAGGAAAGCACTTGATATTAGTGCAAATTTATGTAGATGATATTATTTTTGGGTCTACTAACATGAATCTTGTGAGAGAGTTTTCTGACACTATGCAGGGCGAGTTCGAGATGAGTATGATGGGGGAGCTCACATACTTTCTCGGTCTGCAAATTAAACAGCTCAAGGAAGGAACTTTCGTGAGCCAGACAAAGTATTGTTTAGACATTATCAAGAGATTTGACATGGCAAAAGCTAAGGCCATAGACACCCCCATGCCTACGTGTACCAACTTGAACAAGGATGAAGACGGTAAGGAAGTAGATGTAAAACGATATAGAGGTATGATTGGTTCACTCCTTTATCTTACTGCTTCTCGTCCCGATATTATGTTTAGCGTATGCATGTGTGCAAGATATCAATCATGTCCCAAGGAATCCCACTTAAAAGCTGTCAAAAGAATACTTCGATACCTATCCGGTACTCCGAAGTATGGACTGTGGTATTCCAAAGGTAATGATTATTCCTTGGTAGGTTTTTCCGATTCCGACTTTGCCGGTTGCAAATCGGATAGGAAGAGTACCAGTGGCACCTGTCACTTATTTTCAAACTCTTTGGTCAGTTGGCATAGCAAGAAACAGGTTTCTGTTGCCTTGTCAACCGCCGAAGCGGAATACGTTGCCGCCGGAAGTTGTTGTGCCCAAATCCTATGGATTAAGCAACAACTATTGGATTTTAACCTCAAACTTGAACGTATTCCCATTTTTTGTGACAATACAAGTGCCATTAACCTGACCAAGAATCCTGTGCTACATTCTCGCACCAAACATATCGAAATACGACACCACTTTCTTCGGGATCATGTAGAGAAAGGTGACATTGTGTTTGAACATGTCAATACTGAAAATCAACTAGCGGACATTTTCACAAAGCCGCTAGCCACTGAACCTTTCTTTCATATCCGCCGAGAACTTGGCATTCTCGATATTTCGGAACGGGGACTATAAACTGCTGCTTTACCTTATTCCATATAAGACTTTAATCTTTTACCTCTAACCAATCTATGTTGTTGTAAGCACAAGTCTACCGTTCACTAAGTCACTCCGGCATTGAGGTGATACTGTTCCTCTCTTTCTCTCCCTCTGCAAAATCTCATGACTACAATATCTTTATCTCATAATGATGTTGTTTATATATATATAATTGATATCTCTCTTTGGTTGTTTATTGCTGTATGAACTGTTAATTATGCATCAAACTGGTCATTGCATGTGCTAAATAGTGAAAAATGGAAATTTGAACTGTATGAGTCGACCGCAGCAGGGCTATGGTCGACGCATGATTAAATAATTTTTGCATTTTCTCAAAAATCAAACAGTATGCGTCGACGCATACAGGGGTATGGTCGACGCATCGCTCGAAAATTTCGTTTTTCTGCAGAAAAATTTAAATCATCTCTCATGCATTCCCATTCAAAAAAAAAAACCATCATTAAGTGTGCATTTACATTCCATCACCTTTCAAACTACCCACTACCTTGTAACTTGCATCTACCTAGTGGCTATTGTTCTTTGTTCTTCCATCTTCCCAAAACCCTAACCTTTCCACTATAAATTGGGAAAAACCTCTCTCTAGAAGAATCACTCTCAAAACCCTTATTAAACCTTCTCTCTATATCCAAACACTTAGTTTCAAACCTACTCAAATGGCTTCCTCATCACGCAGACCTTCCGGCAAGAGAACCCGAGAATCATCCGCCGCATCTCTTCCCTTATCTGTTGTATCACTCGTTCCACCCACTCGTGTTGAAACCTTCAACAGTGATTTCAGCAAAAGAGGTGTTGTGCAACAACATGCGTTCTACAAACTTGAAGCTGAACGCATGCACCTTCCGGAAGTCCTGTCTCTACTGCAGCATCAAGGCTTCATAAACTTCTTGGAGTGCAACACTAAATACAGTGAAGACCTTGTCCGAGTTTTCTACGCCGGTCTTCATGAGAACTTTCGCGGGCACAAGCTTTCCTCCAGAGTTGGCTCTACAAAGGTATCGCTTAAATCAAATATCTGGAACAAATATTTTGATATGTCTGTGGATGATGCTGAAAATCCTCTACCTGAGGTGACTGACTCTCACCACATAGATGGCTATGAGTTTAAGAGTGCATTGAATGACATGTTGAAACGGCCATATCCTGATGAGTTTGTGAACAGTGACTTGTTCCCACGAACTGTCACTGCCGGCAAGCTGAACGCCGGAGAAAGGATTCTTCAGTGGATTGTCTCACGCATCCTGCGGCCCAAGAAGGGCGGTCTCTCCAGAGTCGAACAGGCCGAGGTTCATCTGATTTACATTCTGAAAAATAAGATAAAAATCAACTGGCCGTACTACATTGCCAGTAGAATGTATAATCTACGTGATTCCGGACGAGGAACTGCTCTTGCCTACGGATCCTTCATTCAAGAAGTCCTTACAGCAGCCAACGTTCATCATCCGCCCTTCCCATACACCTCTATTTCATCTGACAAAGAGTTTAGCACAAAAACCATGTCTATGATGGGATATCTTTGGTGCAATGAGCGGAGAAAGTATAAGTTTATTAGAAGAGGATACGTTCCTCCAAGGGTTGACAGTGATGAAAGCGAAGAACAAGACGATGAAGTGGAAAATGAAGAAGAAGAAGAAGAAGCAAGGCACGATGCTGCTTACAATGGTGGAGATGACAGTCCTTCACCCGTTGGCACTCATGACTACTCCGGCTCTGCTTGGGTTCAGCAGCCGGATACAAATGAAGAAGATGTTCCACGCTGGGGTGGCTGGGGTGACTGGCAACATACGGGCTGGACAACTCAACGTGAATCTTACCAGCCGTATCACCAAGTTGAGGAAGAATTTCCTCCGTCCCCTCCACAGGAACCAGATTCTTCAGAGCTGTTGGATATGATGCGAAACATGCAACTTGCCCAACAATCCTTCATGCAAACCCAGGATGACCGATATGCTCAGATTAACAGTCAACTTCAAACCCAAAATGAGCGGCTCGACAACCTCTCCACAAGCCTAAATGGACGGTATGCAGATTTGGAACGGTGTGTCGACAGGAGTCTTAGGCATCTGGAAGGTGTTTCTGATTACCTATCAACTCTGGCTGACCCCAGCAGAAACCCAGACGTCTGCTACCATCCAGGCCACCGTCACCTAAGACAATAGACCTTCATTTGCATATTACATGTTGCTTGTTGTTTTTGAATGCATTCCTGTTTTTCTCTGCTTTGCCTGTTTATGCAACCGTAATTTCTTTAATGTATTTTCTTCATTCAATTAATGACTATTGATAAGAAATGATATAAGTGTGATATTATTCTATGTCTCTACTACTACCTGTGAAGTTTTTCGTTGTTATCTTGAATAATCACTCTGTCTCTCTTTTTGATGTTGTCAAAGGGGGAGAAATGTGCAGACAAAAATACCCACAACTAACTGTCGCCTTCTGCAGATAGCCTTAGATTACAAAAGAAAGGGGGAGTGTGCAAAATGTGTCAATACCGCATGTTGTTTGTTACGATTGATTTATACAGGTTGTCATCATCAAAAAGGGGGAGTATGTAAAGACAAAGAGTCAGACAACATACGATCGCAAGTTTCGATGATAGCAAAGGACCATCATGCACGTCTACAAACAAATGCAACACATTACCCATCATATCCTTTTCTACGTTTGTCTAAATCTATCATAATCATTAAAAACATATGGACAAAGTGTGATCATGACGAAATGCATGAAAATCACAAAACACAGTTTTTATGCAGATCTGAAGGCTTTGAGTCGACCATAGGGGTCAGCTCAAAGCTCACGGGTTAGCGCAAAGCTCAGCCCAACTGAAGATGGTCAGCGCATGATGCCTTGCGTCGACCATAAGGGTCGGCGCATACCTCACGGGTCAGCGCAAAACTCCTTTGAGTCGACCATAAGTCAGCGCTCAGCATATTGATGCTATCCTGGCTCAGCGCATGGAACAATGGGTCGACCATAGGGGTCGGCGCATAACTCACGGCTCAGCGCACGCCGACCTATGGTCGACCGCTCGCGCGCAAACTCAGTTTTCTGAGTTATTTCAACTGTTTGAAATTCTGTTATGTTTGTTTGGTTTTGTCTGTTACTATATATAGAAGTCAAAACACTTCTATTAACCAACATTTGTCAATTTGTATTCAAGTGTTCAAGGAAACAAGAAAGAGTGAAAAAAGTGTCAAAGATTCATCATCTTCATCCTCAATAGTTCACAATACATCAACTGCACACAATAACGTTTGATGTGATTCGTGATAGATTGAAGGTGATAAGGTTCATAGCTGCGATTGGAGAATCGGGTTCGAGTTGAAGTCTTGGCAGGTTCTTTCTTGAATAAAACCATTAGGGTTTTATCCTCCAATACCGGTTTGTGTTTGGGGGTTTTTGGACGAATTGCTTCATTAACATTCAGCTGAGCGAAGGTGACTGATAAGAGAACGTCTTCATCAGTTTAGTAGCGGAGTCGGTGTTTGTGTAGTGAAGGATTCGGGTTTGATTCGTTCATGTTCGTGATCAGCCGGGCCAAGGGATTGAAGAACGGAAGGTTCCTCAACGAGTGGCAGGAAACGGAGGTCCAGCATCAACGATCAAAGGTCTTGATTCATCTTGAATCAAGGAGCAAGGATAAGAAGTATCATTCAACACATTGGAAGTTCTGTTGTTTACATACTTTGCAATCCTTGTATAAACGATTAAATCTCACAGGTGATATCTAATTAATCATCTCAATTCTATTTTTAGAATTGAGGGTAGACGTACCCCGAAGCGAGGACGACGGGGGAACTGCCTCATCAAATCTGCGTCTTCTTTAATTTTCTGCATAATCTGTTTTTCAGCTTAAAATTTAAGTGATTTTAGTTTAAGCAATTTTTTACCAAACGTTGATATAAGTTGAGTAAGAGATTAAAACTGCTGTTTGAATAATAAGTACAATAATATATTGTACTAGGATAAATTGAATTACTTACTCAACTCAAATATCACTTGGAGTGTTTATGCACACCAAGTGTTTGTAAATTTGCTTAAGCCAAAGTTGTCTTAAGTTTGCATCAGTTTAAATTTGGTGTTTTGATTCATTGGAACTAGGCTTGCTAGTAAGTGAATTATATCATTGATTGTGCAATTAGTGTAGTGACTTGTATCTCAATTTATCACTTATCCATTAGCTTAACGCATATCCGGTTTTCCAATAACGGTTCGTTTTAGACTAAATTTTCCTCGGCCGCTTCCGCACCTAAAATAATTTTTAAAACCAATTTTTCTTTTAAATTGGTAGCGCCGACTCAAGTTTTTAATTGGGATCTATTCAACCCCCCCTTCTAGATCCGTCCCATAGTCTAACACAAGCATGCACAAATGAATCAAGCAATCAATCAAGCAAGTCAGATAGCACACACTATATACAAGCAATTAGGCTCAAGCAAGGGTTAGACTTTAAAGTCAACTGGAATGGGGTAAGTTGTGCTCTTAACCTTAACATTGAGAGTTAAGGTGAAGCAAATGAAAAGGAGATGAGGGGTGTGCCTCATAGCTTCTATCCCTGGCCTGGGAGAGCTTTGAATATTAGAAGGTGTGGGAGTTCAGAAAGTTGGAACTCTCTCCACAAGAGAATGACTCTATAAATCTTGGGTTAGGATCCACAATGCATCAACATGTAATGTGAGCAAAGGGATGACACACTGAATAGTAGGAGATGGACTACACATCTCTTTTATCTACCAATTGCCTTATCAAAGAACTTTTCCTGCTTGGGGACAAAAAGTAAACAATCACAAGCATTGCCTCTTAAGGAGGACTTCAGACAGGTGCCTGGCCACGTAACAGGCCAGGTCTTCCAGACTACATGAAGAAGAGAGGTTATACCTAATTGGTTAAGCAACCAAGCAAAAGCAAGTTCAAAATGAACTTAAGCAACTAATGTACCTCAATGAAGATGCAGCAGTGGAATCGTGCAATTCAAGTCCTGAAATGCAGAAACAGATGTTCTTCCAAGCTTAGATGAATGAATGGATGAGGAAGAATAGCTCAATCGTGCTTGCTTTGTCCAGAAACTTCAATTGCCATGGATGTGCATAAACTTCAACAGCTTCAATTCTTGATGAATTCTTCAGGATCTTGCTTCAATCTACTTCCACAATGCTTATGGATGATGAACAAATCAAGAACAAAGCAAAAGATATCAAGAAAATTAAAGAAAAGTGAGAGAGAAAATTGTGAAGTTTTGATCTAGATCTGAATTCTGGTGTTGTTAATGATGAATTCTGTTATGCTTTGCCTTTTATATGGTGTACTAATCAAGCTTGTTAATCACAATTAGCCAAAATGCCAAGGATTAGTGAAATTGAAGTGTTTTTGCAAATTGGCCAAAACACCCTTACATGTGTAATGCAATGCTACAATGCACGATTTTTGAGTTAAATCCACTCCAAATGCTGTTTAGAACCAAATGCCATTGGAAAAATGTAAAGGCAATGCATATTTTTCAAATTGGAAATTTCCCTCCAAAATTCAAATGAAATTCAAGTGAAAATGCCAATATTTTTGTGATAGAAATGCATGTTTTATGATGCATGTTTTGGATAGTAGAGATCAAGAGAGAAATGTTCCAAAAAGAACCACTTCAATTGGCCTTGTGGTTCAAAAGTTATGCAAGCTTGAAGTTCAAATTCACTTGGCCATGTTTTGATCATAATTCTTCAACCACAAATGAGAAATTCATGTTCTTGGACTTTTTGGAAAGTTGAGAGCAAGATCTTCAACTTTCATGTTGGACGAAATTTCATTTGAAGCTTTCTTGATGATGTCAACTTGAGGAGAAAACCTTTCCATTTTTGGCAATTTTGAATTACAGGTCACTTACTATATTTGGAAAGTTTTCCATCTGACCTCAAATTCTTCATTGTTGATGTTTGAAATGTTAAATGAGACTTGTATGGATATGAATGAGGCCTTTCTAACCATCTCCCACCTTCAAATCCATGATTGAATGCACAGTTGACTTGTGTTGACTTTTCTAGGGTTTCAGTTGACCTGGCTATGCTCTGATGAAATTCAAGCCTCTACCACTTGAGATCTTGATTCAAAATGATGCCATGGTTCATATGAGCTCTTGTGAATGATCATGGTGCCCAAATTCTTCAGAATGGCCACCATCTATAGCTCAATGACTGCCTTGACCTGTAATTGCTTCATCTGCAAGTAACAAGGTTAGATGACATATTTTTGTACTGTTAGTTAGTAATCAAATGAAAAGCAATGATATACAAATGCAAAACATGCTTGGTGATCAAGAACCACTCTCAAAAGACAACCCACCCACAGGGAAGTAAGCAAAGGTGCACAATGAACCTTGAGGCAATGAAATGAAATTATATGATGCCATGAGGGATCTTAGGGACAAAATTGGGGTCTTACAGTATGCTTAGGACTTTAGCCCTTTTTCTTCTTCTCTTCCCTCTAACCCAAGCCAAAAATTTTGTGCAAACATCTAACATTTGTTTTCAACATTAGAAACCTAAGCCTTATGCTTTTGATTTTCAAACTTTCTTTTCATAATACTTATTTTGAATTGAACCTTTAAGTCAACTTTGACCCCTTTGTACATACTTCTAATTGGTAAATATAACCCATCCAAATACCTTTTTGTGGCTTCAATGGCCACTTTCTAATCAAAACTTTTTCATAACCCTTTAGCTAGTAGGTTTGTGTTATCTTTGTGGTAGATGTAATACTCACCTTTATCCTTAGTGATGGACAATGAGTCTTCCATGCTTATTATAGGGTTAACCCCTCACTAGCATGTTGAAGCTATCCTCACATGGTGGATTTGTGGTTTTAGGTTGAGTTTTCTCCCTTAGATAACAAAAGACCTTAAGGATTTTGGACCAATCAATTCACCAACTCATTTTGAGATTTTTATCCCGAACTACGAGGTTTTGATCCTAATCTTTTTTAAGATGGTACGTAGGTGTAGCACCTCAAATTCCCCCCCCCCCCCCCCCGTTCATGCATTCACTTTAGGTTATTCAACATTTCATATTGCATTTCAGCAAAGTTCATCTGAATTACCTCTGGTTAACTTTGGTCTACTGAAGGTCAAATGGCTAGGGAATAACTTGAGTTACTTCCAACATGTTCAAATGAGGCTTATTCATCATTCAACATATTACTCTTGAAGGAATAAAGGTCCAGTGCATAGGTTACACATTTGGATAGATGACTTGAACTGTCATGCTCGCTAGGCGAGCAGAATGGTTTGCCTAGCGAGCCACCAGAGTCTGAACTGTCATGCTCGCTAGGCGAGCAAATCCTTCGATAGGCGAAGCTCATGCGTTTTAAAAAAAATATATATATAACAGAGAATCATGGGCTTGAGTTGCCTTCATTCTGAGCCCACAAAGTCACGAAAAATCAGAGTATAAATTCCAAATGTCATTGAAATAAAACCCTATTCCATTTTACCCTAAGAAGAGAGGAGAAGCTATTCTAATAAAATTCAGAGCAGTCTCCATACACACTGAAGAAAACTCATTTGCACAGAATCACCTCTACCTCATATAAACCGTAAGATTGTTCTACAAACCGAAGGGTGCAATTCAATTTCATTCGATCTCTCCAATCAGGTTTGCCTTATTCCCATTACTCTATGCTTTCAATTTGAAATTTCTAAATGTATAAGCATTATGGGTAAATTTGGAAGAGTAGGTATCGTTAGGTTTTGCATTTGGGTTTAGATGTGCATGAATGTGTAAAATAATTCCTTGAATGTTTAATCACTTCGTTTCTAAGATGGATACCATAGGGTTTGGGATTACTGAAATCGGACTGTTATCAAGGAAGAAATTGGACTGTTTCTAAGCAAACATGTAGCGAAGCTTCGCTAGCACCTCGCTAAGCGAAGCAGTAGCGATCGTGACAGTAGTTGTTTTTTTTTCTGTTTGCTCTCTAATCTGTTTTGTGTCTGTTGTGACATGTTTTCTATTGCATCCGTGCACTGTTTACCTGACGCTGTTGTCGTTATGTTTCTTTTGTTATTCTAACCTGTTTGTTGAGTTTTTGTGAGGGCTCACATGATTCCGGAAGAAATAGCTTGTTTGGTATTCCACTTTATTTGTGGGATACCATTGGGAGATTTATTCTGACTACTTTGCTGATTTGCTTTCTTTGATGGTGCCAGCTTGAGAGATCGTTGGGTTTCTTGTTTCTTTAGTTGCTGTTACTTCGGATCTTTATTTGTGTGGTAGATCTTTTGATCTCTTTTACATCTTTCCCGCATTTTACCGCTTTCTTAGCTGGAAGACCTCGATAGGAGGCAATGTTTTTGCGTGTTTATTTTTGTGCCCAAAGACCTCCAAGAAGAGGCACCAGTGTTAAAGACCTCCATGAAGAGGCAATTGACGGATAAAAGGGATTAGTAGCCAATCCCCCGTTATTCAATGTGTCGTTCTTTATGCTCGCACTACGTGTCGACGCTTCAGAACAAAAGCCCAAGATCTTTTGTCCGGTCAGTCAGTGGAGAGGGTTCCACCTTTCTGAATCCCCACTTTTTGTCATGAGCTCACCCTGCCCAGGGTTAAGAGCTATGAGGTCTTATCCTCATTACCCTTTTGATCTGCTCACCCTGACGTTCAATGTCAGTGGTTAAGAGCCCATTTGATCACCCTTTCATGGCTTGTTTGTCGAGGTTGATATGACCCCTCTTGACTAAACCCCTACCCATGTATGTTTGAGCCCCCTTGTTGGCGTGTTTACTTTATGCTATATGTTTTTGTGTGGTATGGTCGTCTCCCCCATAGGATTGCTAGGCTTCGTATAGTCTCTCATCTGCATGTCAATTAAGGTAGCACGGTTCCTTCGTCTAGGACTTCCTTTTTTCATGAGCATTCCCAAAACACAAACAAACTCATTGATTTTTCTTCTCCTAAGAATACGTTAACTCCTTCTACTACAGGCGAGTAAGTCTCCAAAGGTCGAGCATCCGGTAGATTGCGCAGTAACGTCGTTCACCTAAAAAACACAAAACAAACAAAATAGGTTAGCCGAGCTACGGGGCTCTGTTTCTCAATCCTTCTTGAGATACGTATGCAGCAGGGTAGGGCCTGTGCGAGCAATAACTCTTTATTTTCCCTACTTTGATTTTTTTCTCTTTCGCATTGCATATAGGACTTTTTATACACACACTTTAGACATAAATAGCAAACGTGGATCCTGTGGAGTACCACAGACGTGAAGGGGTGCGATAACCTTCCCTTCACGTAACCGGCCCCCTTACTCAGTTTTTCTTTGGTTCGAGACTTTGTTTTATCCATTCCCTTTTGGTTATGCAATACTACCTTTCCCTCCACTTGGGGTAAAAGTACACAGCTGGCGACTCTACTCTTTCTTCCTCGCCGCCTCTTTTCACATTTGTACCTGGATTCGGGAAATCCTAGGGAGCGACAGCTGGCGACTCTGCTGGGGACTTATTTTCCCTAGCGGGCCTTTCCTAGCGTTTGTTTGTTTATTGTCTATTGTGTGTCATTTGTTGCCTTGAATTTTTATCTGCTTGCATTGCATCCTATGTGCGCTTTACTATTTCATGCATACTGTGTTGGCTGTGTATCTGTTTCACTGTTGGGTGGGAGTCACAAGAGGTAAAAGGCCCAATACACAGGCTATGAGTGAACTTTAGGACACCTAGGAATACAGTGATTCATGGGAAGCGGGTGGTATGGCGCCACTTAGCAGAACATGGTATCACGAGCAGTTCAGATTCTGATGGGGTATTATCGTTGCATACACCTGGTGTGCATATGATGATGTTCTTGAAAGGATTGTTTATCCAGCGTTTCTCTTGACCTTACCCTGGCCTAGATTACACCCGTGAGTGGGGTGGGAATGAATCATTTACAGGTACTGATGGTGACTTGTTCTGATGGTGACTTGTTCTGTTGGTGACCGTGTCCTGTTGGTGACTTTTGTTTGGTTCTTGTTGGTGACCGTTGGTTCTGAAGTATGGGTTCTAAGTTGATGACTGTGTTTTATGGTTCCCGGTTCCGAATTCATGCTGAAGTTCTGATCCTGTGCTTCATGATACACAACCAACCAGTCATTATTTCATCATTTTGCATCATAGCATGTTTATTTTCAAAAAAAAATAATGCATAAAAAAGAAAAAAATTTAACCCGCATATGCATATCATTTCTCTTGAATACCTGAGAAATGATAAAACATAGCATACGCATCATACACATATCATTCTTGCATCATTACAGGTGCTCTTGAAGAGGATTTCTCATTCTTGTTCCCGTTCAGGCAGGATTGTCGAGTATCGTCTGCACCGTTACGCAACAAGGCAGAACCAACAGAAGATCATGGATCAAGTTCAAGCAGAACTAGCAGAGATGAGGACCAACATGGCCCAATTCATGAGTATGATGCAAGGGGTAGTGCAAGGGCAAGAGGAACTCAGAGCCTTGGCCCAGAGACAAGAAACTGTGATTCCCCCTGTCGGTCAGAATCCGCCAGAAGGAACCCCTGTCAATGACACCGCTACTGCTACCAACACTGTCAACAACTATGCTACTGGTGACGAATTGCGTGGTATTAGAGTCAATGGACAACCCCTCATTACAGAGGCTGTTAATGCTCGAGCGGCACGTGCCCCAGTTCGCCATCCTTCTCATTTGGTTGACAAGCAAGAAGATATGTTTACTATTCCCAGTGATGATGATGAATTTAGAAAGGCAGAAGAGAGAGATAGAAAGGTTAACGCCCTTGCTGAAAAGATTCGCGCCATGGAGTGCCAGAATTCTTTGGGTTTTGATGTTACTAACATGGGTTTAGTTGATGGGTTAAGGATCCCGTACAAGTTCAAAGCGCCATCTTTCGACAAGTACAATGTCACTTCTTGTCCCCGAACTCATGTGCAAGCTTACTACCGGAAGATATCCGCTTATACTGATGATGAAAAAATGTGGATGTACTTTTTCCAAGACAGCTTGTCTGGAGCCTCTTTGGATTGGTACATGGACTTGAGAAAAGAATTTGTCTGAAGTTGGAGAGAGTTAGGTGAAGCTTTTCTGAGGCAGTACAAGCATAATATGGACATGGCTCCGAGCAGAACCCAGTTGCAGAGTTTGTTTCAAAAGACCGGTGAGAGTTTCAAGGAATACACCCAGAGGTGGCGTGAACTAGCTGCGAGAGTACAACCTCCGATGTTGGAGAGAGAATTGAATGATATGTTCATTGGAACCTTGCAAGGTGTGTTCATGGATCGTATGGGAAGTTGCCCATTCGGTAGTTTTTCGGATGTTGTGATTTGAGGAGAAAGAACTGAAAGTCTTATCAAAGCGGGAAAACTCCAAGACCCTAGTTCTTCAAGTTCTTCAAGTGCTAAGAAACAATTTTCAGGGGCACCCAGAAGGAGAGAGGGCGAGACAAATGCTATACATAATTAGAGAAATGGAAACAGAGGACAACAATACCGTCAAGTTGCTGCTGTGACTATTCCAGCAACCCAACCTCAACAACAACAAAGGGGACATCCACAACAACAACAGCAACGCCAGTTCCAACCAAGATAAAGAATGCCAAAGCGTCATTTTGATCCGTTGCCAATGACTTATTCTGAATTACTCCCTGAACTGCTCAGGTTAAAGTTTGTTGAACTTCGCACTATGGCTCCATTAACAAGGATTCCCGCTGGTTATGATGCTAATGTCCGTTGTGATTTTCATTCCGGTGCGCCACGCCACCACATCGAGAATTGTCGGGCTTTTCACCATAAAGTTCAAGATTTGATTGATGCCAAGACGATTAACTTTGCTCCTACTCCGAATGTGGTGAATAATCCTATGCCTCAGCATGGAGGGCCCAGAGTAAATAGTGTGGAAAATGGGGAAAATTTGAATTTGGTAGTCAATATTAATGATGTTCAGACTTCGTTGTTTGTAATGAAGGAACGCCTGCTTAGAGGGGGAGTATTCCCGGGATGTGACAAGAATTGTTCAGATTGTGGTATTCATGAAAACGGCTGTGTGAAATTGAAAGAAGGTATCCAGGAATTGATGAATGAAGGTTGTTTACAGTTTGATCGAGTAGTGAAAGACCGCGAAGAGGTATCGACTGTTACCATCTACTTTACACCGTCAGAAGGTCCTGTACGTGCTCCAGGAAGTATTAGTGCGCCTGTGACTATTGGTACTCCTGTGACCGTAGCTGCGCCCGTGACCATATCTGCTCCGGTGACTGTTGGTGTTCCCGTGACTTTTAATGCTCCAGTAACTATCAGTACTCCTACCACCATTACTGCTTCTAGTGGGAGACTTTTTGAGAATAGTAGGGCAATTTCGTGGCAATATGACAATGTTGTTTGCAGAAATAGAAGATCAGAGAATCAGACCAGATCAGTAAATCATACTCCAGTGACGATTGGTTCGTCAAATAAGACTCCAGTAACAGTTGGTTCGGCTGTGGGTAATGTGGGAGGACCTGGAGGATTTACGAGATGTGGTCGTTTGTTAGCACCACAAGTTTCGAAAGATAACAATGCTGAGGCTCTTGCTGGAACAAAAGGAAAACAAGTTGCAGTTGAAGAAGAACCAGTGCGAAAGGAAGTGCCCGAGGGTTCTTTTGAGAAGGACGTGGAGGAATTTATGAGAATTATCAAGAAGAGTGATTACAAGATCGTGGATCAGTTGAACCAGACACCGTCAAAAATCTCTATTCTCTCTCTGTTGTTGTGTTCTGAGGCACATCGCAACGCCCTGTTGAAAATGTTGAATATGGCTTATGTGCCTCAAGAGATTTCCGTCAACCAGCTTGAAGGTGTTATTGCAAATGTTAACACGAGACATGGTTTGGGATTCACGGATCTAGACTTGACACCTGAGGATCGCAATCACAATAGAGCCCTGCATACCACGATGGAATGCAAAGGCGCCATTTTGTCGCATGTTTTGGTTTATACCGGTTCTTCTTTGAATGTACTGCCGAAAAAGGCTCTGAGTAAGCTTGACGTCGAAGGGGTTGTTCTCACACCAAGTGATCTTGTTGTCCATGCTTTTGATGGATCCAAGCGATCAGTTTTTGGTGAAGTCACGTTGCCTGTGAAGATCGGCCTGGAAGTGTTTAATATTGTGTTTTATGTGATGGATATTCAACCAGCATATAGTTGTCTGTTGGGGCGTCCCTGGATACATGGAGTCGGAGCAGTTTCTTCGACTCTCCATCAAAAGCTATAATATGTGTGGGATGGTCAAGTTGTGACCGTGTGTGGCGAAGAGGACATCTTTGTGAGCCATTTATCCTCCTTCAAATATGTGGAGATGGATGGCGAAATTCATGAAACTCTATGTCAAGCTTTTGAGACTGTCAGTATTGAGAAGGTGGTTTTTGTTGAATAGAAGAAACCAGGTACCTCGATTGCGTCCTATAAACAAGCTCTGGAAGTCATTCATTCAGATAACGCGAAAGGCTGGGGCAAGGTGATTGATGTGCCCGTAAAAGAGGACATGTTTGGCATTGGTTATCAGCCTTTTCAATCATCAGAGCAGGGTGTCCAGAATCAGAAAGGGTCGTGTACTTTCACTAGTGCTGGATTGATGAATCACGAGGATGTCTTTGCAACAGACAATGCAGATGGTGACAGTGATTGTGATATGGATAATTGGGTGCGCCCGTGTGCTCCAGGGGAGAAGATAACCAACTGGATTGCTGAAGAAATAGTCCAAGTTACTCTTCAGACAGAGTAATTTTCTTCTGTTTTTTCATTTTACATGAAAGCCCTACGCTCTGCCCGAGGCGTAGTGGTTCATTGTAGGGCCACATCATGTTTCGAATTTTCAATGATTATCATCAATAAAGGACGTTTTGCAATCAAATTTGTGCTCACTGTCTTTCTGTTTTTATTACTTTCATTTTCAAAACAATAAAAATGGCAATGTTTTTTTCTCTTTTTGTGACTTCCTTGAACTCTTTTCTAAAATAAAGCATGAAACATCGTTCGTGCAGAATTGATCTTGCAGATTCCATTAAAAACAGTTCTGTTATGGCTCAGTATGATTCGATAATCCCATTTACCAAGTCGAAGAGGAGAGTGAAGAAGATTGTGAACTCCCCAAAGAATTGGCCAGACTATTGAAATAAGAGGAAAGGGTCATCCAACCTCATCAGGAAGAGTTAGAAGTCATTAACCTTGGTACTGAGGACACAAAGAAAGAGATCAAGATAGGGGCTCCTTTGGAAGAAAAAGTCAAGAGAGGGCTGATTGAAATGCTGCAAGAATACGTGGACGTATTCGCATGGTCGTATCAAGATATGCCTGGTTTGGATACAGATATTGTGGTGCACAAGCTACCTCTCAGAGAAGATTATCCTCCGATAAAGCAGAAGCTTCGTAGAACTAGTCCTGATATGGCTGTCAAGATCAAAGAGGAGGTTCAGAAACAGTTGGATGTAGGTTTTCTAGCAGTTACCAAGTATCCCCCTTGGGTGGCCAACATCGTACACGTGCCGAAGAAGGATGGCAAAGTCAGGATGTGTGTCGATTACCGAGATTTAAACAGAGCCAGTCTGAAAGATGACTTCCCATTACCTCACATTGATGTATTGGTCGATAACACTGCTCAGTCCTCGGTTTTCTCTTTCATGGATGGATTT
Organism: Lathyrus oleraceus; assembly: GCF_024323335.1. Classification (NCBI taxonomy): domain Eukaryota; kingdom Viridiplantae; phylum Streptophyta; class Magnoliopsida; order Fabales; family Fabaceae; genus Lathyrus; species Lathyrus oleraceus. The sequence continues at coordinate 140,576,931 of NC_066585.1, read as the reverse complement.
TCTGGCTATAATCAGATCAAGATGGCGCCAGAAGACATGGAGAAGACAACATTCATCACACCTTGGGGCACGTTCTGTTATAAGGTAATGCCATTTGGGTTGAAGAACGCCTGTGCTACCTACCAAAGATCTATGACGACTCTCTTTCATGACATGATGCACAAAGAAATTGAAGTGTACGTGGATGATATGATTGCGAAGTCTCAGACAGAAGAAGAACACTTAGTAAACTTGCGAAAGTTTTTTGAAAGATTGAGAAAGTTAAAACTGAGGCTGAATCCAAACAAGTGTACATTTGGAGTGAGATCTGGAAAGCTGTTAGGTTTCATTGTTAGTGAGAAAGGGATTGAGGTTGATCCAACGAAAGTAAAAGCTATTCGAGAAATACCTGAACCAAGAACGGAAAAGCAGGTCCGTGGGTTTTTAGGGAGGTTGAACTACATTGCACGATTCATATCTCACCTAACAGCCACGTGCGAACCAATATTTAAATTGCTAAGAAAAGATCAAGCAGTCAGGTGGAACAGTGATTGTCAAAAAGATTTTGATAAGATAAAAGAATATTTGCAGAAACCTCTAATTCTTATACCTCCAGTTCCTGGGAGACCTCTGATAATGTACCTTTCAATAATAGAGAATTCGATGGGGTGTGTATTGGGACAACATGACGAGTCTGGTCGAAAAGAGCATGCAATATACTACCTTAGCAAAAAGTTTACCGATTGTGAAACAAGATATTCGATGCTCGAGAAAACTTGTTGCGCTTTGGCATGGGTTGCTCGACGACTAAGATAGTATATGTTGAACCATACTACCTTGTTGATTTCTAAGATGGACCCAGTAAAGTATATCTTTGAAAAGCCGACTCTCACCGGACGAGTGGCTCGTTGGCAGATGATTTTGACAGAGTATGATATCCAGTACACGTCGCGAAAGGCCATCAAGGGTAATATTCTGTCTGATTACCTTGCCGAGCAACCAATTGATGACTATCAGCCGATGATGTTTGAATTCCCCGATGAAGATATCATGTACTTAAAGATGAAAGATTGTGAAGAGCCTCTTGTCGAGGAAGGACCGGATCCCGATAACAATTGGACACTGATGTTTGACGGGGCGGTAAATGTGAATGGAAATGGTGTTGGGGCAGTACTCATTAATCCTAAAGGTGCACACATACCTTTTTCTGCCAGATTGACTTTTGAAGTAACCAACAACGAAGCTGAGTACGAGGCCTGTATCATGGGGATTGAGGAAGCCATCGATCTAAGGATCAAAACTATGGACATTTATGGAGATTCTGCTCTAGTAATTAACCAAGTCAATGGAGACTGGAATACTCATCAACCGCATTTGATTCCTTATAGAGATTACACCAGAAGGATCCTGACTTTCTTCAAGACAGTAAAGTTGTATCATGTACCCCGAGATGAAAATCAAATGGCTGATGCCTTAGCCACATTGTCTTCTATGATTAAAGTTCATTTGCAGAATCATGTGCCACATGTTGCTGTGAATCGACTCGAGAGGCCTGCGTATGTGTTTGCAACCGAGTCTATTGTTGATGAAAAGCCGTGGTTTTATGATATTAAGAATTTTCTCAAGTCAAGAGTATCCTGAGGGAGCGTCAAAGAATGACAAAAAGACGCTGAGAAGGCTAGTTGGAAGCTTTTACTTGAACAAGGATGACGTGTTGTACAAAAGGAACTTTGACATGGTTCTACTCAGATGCGTGGTTAGACACGAAGCAGACATGCTAATGCAGGAAGTACACGAGGGATCTTTTGGTACCCATACTGGTGGTCATGCAATGGCGAAGAAGTTGTTAAGAGCCGGTTATTACTGGATAACCATGGAATCTGATTGTTTCAAATACGCTCGGAAGTGCCACAAATGTCAGATCTATGCAGATAAAGTGCATGTACCACCAAACCCTCTGAATATTATGAAATCTCCTTGGCCATTAGCGATGTGGGGCATCGATATGATTGGAAAGATAGAACCTACTGCTTCTAATGGACATCGCTTCATCCTGGTCGCGATTGATTACTTTAACAAGTGGGTGGAAGCAGCTTCTTGTGCTAATGTTACCAGACAAGTGGTTGCTCGATTCATTAAGAAAGAAATTATCTGTTGCTATGGGGTTCCTGAGAGAATCATCACTGATAATGGTTCGAATCTCAATAACAAGATGATGAAAGAGCTTTGCAAAGACTTTAAGATCGAACACCATAATTCTTCTCCTTACAGACCAAAAATGAATGGTGCGGTAGAGGCGGCAAACAAGAACATTAAGAAGATTGTGCAAAAGATGGTTGTGACAAACAAGGATTGGCATGAGATGTTGCCTTTCGCTTTGCATGGGTATCGTACCTCAGTGCGTACGTCAACCGGGGCAACTCCGTTTTCACTTGTTATGGCATGGAGGCAGTCTTGCCAGTAGAAGTTGAAATCCCTTCTTTAAGGGTGATGATGGATGTAAAACTTGACGAGGCTGAGTGGGTTCAAGCCAGGTTTGATGAGTTAAATTTAATTGAGGAAAAGCGATTAGCAGCTGTGTGCCATGGACAACTATATCAGAGAAGGATGAAGAAGGCATTTGATCAGAAAGTGCGTCCTCGAAGCTATCAGATAGGTGACTTAGTTTTGAAGAGGATCCTCCCTCCCGGTACAGATAACAGTGGCAAGTGGACTCCGAATTATGAAGGTCCATATGTTGTTAAAAAGGTCTTTTCGGGTGGAGCCTTGATGCTTACTGTCGCATCCTGCGAAAAATCAACCGGCGAGCCTAAAAATAAAAACACACAGAGCCGCCACTAAACGTTATTTATCCCAAGATAGGGAAAGGAAACGCTCAGAGAAACCTGGAAAAGACATGGTCTCGCGACCTAGAGAATGGGTTCGGGAGTCGGTTACGCAAGGGGAAGGTATTAGCACCCCTCACGTCCGTCGTACTCGACGGGATCCACGTCCTAGAATAAAGAATAGGTTGCTAAAACATCACACACACACACAGGGAACGCAGGTGGGGTTAAGAGGAACGAGCTCGATAAGGTATCGCACCTTATGCCTACATATCTTGTCTGGAACAAGAATCAGAGCCTCTGTAGTTCGGCTTACGCACGCCAAACAACACAAAACAAACAAACAGATGGCAAACATGGAGCCCGACAACCACTGGATGGAATTACGTCGGCATCCGAACCAAAACACACTCAAAAGGGCAAACGTGGAGCCCGACTGCCAATCACTGGGCTTACGTCGGCATCCGAGCCAAAACACACAGTCAGATAACAAGTAAACACACGCAAAAAATAAAAAGGTTGCCCGGAGTGGTCTCGCACGACCACCTGCCTACATACCTCGTCTGGAACGAGGATCAGGGCGATGTAGTTCCCCTGGAAGGGACTAAATTGCTAACCAGAAACCGAGGGGAAAACACGACACTAGGGAGCTGAGACTCGAGCCTAATGTTGTCATGCATCGCTTACCCTAAGTTCGGTTTTCTATCCTACTTGCATAAGCAAACTAACCTAACCAGGAAAGAAGCTAGCACACAAGCATACAACATATATCAAATGAGAACAGGCATCTCAAACAAGCATGTCAATCAGAGATTCACAGAGCACGCACTATAGCCAAAACAAGGGGCTCACACAATAGGTTTGACTGCCTCAGCAAGTCGTCTGTACGGGCTGTGTTTGCTCTTAACCTTGCCATTACGAGGCTAAGGTGAAGCAGATGAAAGGATGAAGTGAGGATCAGACCTCACAGCTCTTATCCCTAACCAGGGAGAGCTTCTGACAAATGAGCATGGGTCCAGAATGGGGGGACCCTTCTATACTCGATGACTCTGACACAATGTGCACTGCACAGGATCTTGGGCTTTTGATCTCAATGCTACAACCATGTAATGGGAGCAAGGAGAAGACTCAACTGAATAGTGGGGGGTAGGTTGCATACCCCTACCTTCCACCAATTGCCTTATTTAAAGGACTTTCACCTGCTTGGGCTTAAAAATAAACAACCACAATCATTGCCTCTTAAGGAGGACTTCAGACATTTATTTGCCCGGCCCGGTAACAGCCGGGTCTCCAGACTACATGAAGTTAGGAAGTTATACCTCTATGCAAGTTGCTTAAGCAAAGCAAAGCAAAAGTTCACAAGGAACTGAGCAACTAAAGTACCTGGAAACAATCAAACACAATTAGTACTCAGACAGACAAAACCAAACAGCAAGTTCAATCAGACAAACTATACAAGCTATGCACAAACAAAGCAAGCCAAGGCTCAAGCCTATGCTTCACAACCTGCAAAACACAATTATGTTAGTGTACAAACATCAACAACATCAATTAAAGTTAATTTGAATCATTCTCCATATGCATTGCCTTTTTGATCCTGAAAAATCAAGCAAACATTAGCAACTAGACCACTAGGCCAAGCCTAGGGTCCAAAGCAAGAAAAAATTCCTAAACAGCAAGGTATTCACCAACCAAACTCAAATTAAAGTCAAACAAGAGCAAACACCATTGGTCTCATGTTTATATCATTCATCATGTTCATGCTATGCACAAAATAAGGCAAACTAGTCCAAATGAGGCACCAAGCATACAAACAGAATTATTGCATTCAAATCCACATCAAAACAAATCTAAAAATTATCAAATAAATTACACCTAAACAGGGGATCTTCAAAGTCTACCATGTCAAATTTGAGCTCAATTGGGCAAATAGAACCATGTCAATGAAAATCAACAAAAACAGTCACACTTTCATGCTTCAAACCACAACATCAATGCATACATCCACTTCAAAAATTCATAACTCAATGAAAACAGTAAAGAAATGAGTGAGACCAAAACAGGGAGGTCCTAACATGTGTCTACAGCATTCATACCAAATTTCATGACCATACAATACCATATGAGGATTTCCCAATCATTCTACCAAACTATGTCACATGAGCTTGCAAATTTAATCACCAGAAATGAAAATTCACAATCAATTAGAAAATGCAGTGTAAAATTCCACAAAAATTCTCATAGCTTCCTAACATGTTAACTAAGCATCATGCAAAATTTCAATCAATTCCAACATGTATAGGTCACTCAAATAATTCCAACAACTTGACATCAAGAGGTGTGACACACATTGTCACACCTAAGTTCCAAAATTCACATCTCAATGGCCAGGTATCAAAAATCCACAAAATTTACATATAAATGAACATCAACCAGTCAGGAATCATCACAAAAATTGGCACAAATTTATTTTATGATATGAGCATTTCATGGATCAATTGGCAAAATGTAGCAAGAATGCACACATGTTAGAAAACCCTAAGCCAAACAACATTTTTACCAAGCACAACTTTGACCAATAGGTCAAAAAAATCCTACACAAGTCAACCAAGTCACAGAAAAAATCTCCATATTTTTATGATTTTTTACTATTTTTTATGAATTTTTAAAGGTGTTAAAATATTTTTTAGAATTTAATTAAATTAATTAAAATAACAGTGGCATAATTGTAATTAATTTGGCGCGGGAGGGAAACACCAGATTCAAACTTTCAAACGCTTTTTTGGATCTACAGCACATTCAGTCATCATCTTCAAGCAACAATTTCCAGAAATTGAAAAAAACGAAGAACATCAAAAATTCACTAAAATGGACGTGGCTATAGTCATTCGAACCGTCTCAACTCCTACAATCCAAATACGAACCTAATTTCTCCTAACAATTGCTAAATCTTCCAAATCGATCGCCCTAGGGTTTATCCTCAAAATTTCGATTCCAGATCTCTCAGCCTATGGTCAACCATTTGCTAAGCTACAACTATCATTAGAACCTACGTGAAAAGATCTTTCGAACGCATATAAGCATTAAGCAAATGGTGAAAGTCGAATTTTGCTCAAACCTGGAAATGGCAGTGCTTATGGAGCTGTTCTTCGCGCTTTTTCTCTTCAAACAGATGAGCAAGGGAGATAAGGAAGGTGATAGGTGTGTCCAGTTTCAGTTGATGCTGCCTCTAGAGTCCTTAATTCGAATTTGCCATGGATGAGGGATTCTTGAACAGTCACGATGCAGTGTTCTTCATGCTCCAATCTTCCAAAACAGTTGGTGTAGATGATGATGTGAGTTCAAATTGAAAAGAATTATGAGAAATGGTTGAGAATTGGTGAAGAATTTTGAGATTGAAGATGTTGAGTTCTTGAGCAATCTTGAGAGAATGAAGAAGTTTCAGATCCAATCTTGGTAATTGTGAGAGTCTGTTATGATTAGGAAGTGATTTGGTTTATATACATTGCACTAATCCATCACTAATCATGTAATTAACCAATTTGGCATAGTTAGTGAAAATGGCAATTTGTAAACAAGGGCAAAAATGTAAATACACTATGCCAGCTCATGCCAGCTGTTTTGACAGCTCATGCAATCTCCAAATGACACATGTGAACCACAGAAACTTGTCCCATGCTTATTGGTTGCTCCATTCTCAAATTCACATGTGAATGCAAAATGTCCAATTTTCACCATTTCATTTTTCAAACCAAAACTCAAACCATATGCTTTGGCCACAAAGTGATGATTCAAACAAGCTCAAAATGCCATTCCTGAGGTGTTGGAAAAAGTCCCATTCAAAAATTCCAATTATTTTGAGAGTTGGACAATTTTGCCCCTGGTCCAATTCAGCTGTCCAGTTGAAAAGTGACTTTTTGCCTTGGCCATTTTTGAACAAATCCAATGATGCACCCTCAAAGTACATGTCAAATGGAGTTTGTGCATATAAAGAACTTGCAATTTGGACAAAGTATGTGGTAATTATGGCCTCCTGATTACGGGTCATTTTTGAAATTCACTGAGCCATAACTTTCCAACCATACATTGGATTTTCAAGTTCTTGGACTTTTTGGAAAGGTGAGAACAAGATCTACAACTTTCATGTTGAACAAATTTGCATTTGAAGCTTCCTTGGACACGTGGCTTTGAGGTCCAAAACTTTCCATTTTTGGAAACTTCAGTTACAAGTCACTTTCTATTTTTGGCAGTTTTTGTCCTGACTTGATTTCCTTCATTCTTAAGCTTTGAGATGTCATTTAACACTTGTTCCAACATGAATGAAGTGTATCCAACTCATTTCCACCTCCAAATCCATCAAATCATGTACAGTTGACCACAGTTGACTTTTCCACTGATAGATGAATTTGGCAATGCATAGATCAAATTGAGCTCCAATCTTCAACTGAAATGGCTCAAGGGTGCAACCCTAGCCTCCATAAGCACAAAATAATCACATAATGAACCCCATAACCATCATAACCCCATCTCCTGATCATGCCCTGACTGGCCCAATACAACTGATTAGGGTTGACCAGTGGTCAAAACCCTAATCTCAAGGAATCTTCTTCCATCTCCTGATGACATCCAACCATGATGATGATGATGTATCACTTCAATCAAGATGAAGACCAATATCCATTGAGAATCATGAAACCCTAATTCACAGTCCAATCCTCAGATGGCCCATGATCAATCAATAAAACCCTAGGCTTGCACTTGACTTCCTCATCCTTTGATCAAGACATGGGAAGATGGCTTGCACAATGTAACCACATGTTATGCAATATGAAATGCCTAATGCCCTAAAATGAAATGCAAATATGTTAATGCTAGTCCCAAGAGAGGAGGGCAAATTTTGAGGTGTTACAGCTGCCCCTATTCAATCCACTGTGAACCTGTCGATACGAAATAGCCTCGGCTTTCGGATGATCAGGATGAAGAGTGATTGAATACCAAGAACAGACGAACAATTTGCACTCTGATGGGATATAATTAACAGCGCCTGTCAGCATCGGCGAAGCAACAACCTCTGAAATCAAAAAGACGTCGACCTGGATACCAAAATAAATGGTAACGCAGGGATAACTATGACATGAACGCCACACATCCACGCGGGATTATTATTCTCTCTTCTTTTTCTTATTTTTTTTGAACCCCCAAAATTTTCTCTGCGCACACGATCCTCGGATCTCTGCATTTGAACCCCAGAAAATGCCTCAGCACTCCTTTTTGCCAAAATAATGAACCCCATCTCCAGTTTGAACCCCAGTCGCCTGACGATAACTCTCGATCGCCAGAATGAACCCCGTTCTCCGGAAAATGTATCCACATTTCCTTTTCTCCATTTGAACCCCGTCTCCAGAAAATGTATCCACATTTCCTTTTCTCCATTTGAACCCCAGAAAATGCCTCAGCACCTCCTTTTCTCCAATCTCACGTGATAATTCCGCTGGCAACGACGGAACTAACACCAAACCACTCTGAGGGCGACATGTCAGAGGGTAACCCTTCACAACGGAAGGTAGCATGTGTATCTCTTCCTCAGAAGACACCTATAACGACCTCCACTGGCATCCGCCAAAGCCTAAGGTGACACATGAACAGAAGACGGTCCTAAGGACCTCATCCCGGATGTAATCTTCAACTCCATCTCCATTTGAACCCCAGAATCGCGCTGATCGCGTCACGATGTTGAACTTTATCTAAGTAACATCTTCACCATCTGGTGAAACCAAACCTTCAAGCGGTAACCACGGCTTGAGTCACGCTGAACGCGTCATGATGTTGAGCTTATCCAAGTAACATCTTCACCATCCGGTGAATCCAAATATCAAGCGGTATCCACGGCTTGAATTGCGCTGATCGCGTCACGATGTTGAACTTATCCAAGTAACATCTTCACCATCCGGTGAAACCAAATATCAAGCTGTACCCACGGCTTGAATTGCGCTGATCGCGTCACGATGTTGAACTTATCCAAGTAACATCTTCACCATCCGGTGAAACCAAATATCAAGCTGTACCCACGGCTTGAATCGCGCTGATCGCGTCATGATGTTGAGCTTATCCAAGTAACATCTTCACCATCCGGTGAAACCAAATATCAAGCGGTATCCACGGCTTGAATCGCGCTGATCGCGTCACATTTCCATCTCTGTCCGACGGAAAAGCTCCTCCAGTATCGCACTACTGGGGTACAACAAATCTCAAGCGGTAACCACGGCCCGAGTAACTGATGCTTGCAATGCTGATGTTGATCTTCCAACCAGTGAAACCACTCCTCAAACGGTAATCACGGCTCGAGTTGCATCTTCACCCACTGGCAGAACCATATCTCAAACGGTAACCACGGCTTGAGACTAGCCTATGCTTGCAATGATGCATGATTGATTTTTCTGCGTAATGCTCCATAATTATGGAAATGCTACGCGATTATTTATTTTTTCTATGCAATATGATATGCTTATTTACATGATGAATGCATAAAAAATATCCCCCTCAAGGGACTCTTCTGGGAAGCACGAGACACTCTGCTGAGGAACTCGCCATTGCTCCAACTCCACCCTGCTGGGGAATAGCACTGCTGCTGGGAAATAGGCAACCCTTGCTGGGGAAACCTCCTTTGTACCCAATCCGCTCGGGAATTTGCTGGGGATAAGAACCACCAATGCACTCTGTGGGGATACAACAATCTTTGACTTGCTGGGGATATACATCCCCACCTTGCTTGGAGAACCCTCACAGACACCTGGCAACTTCACTGGGGAAATGCCCACAGATACTCCGCTGGGGAAACAGCAACCTCCAGTCGTGACGACTGGGAAAGCATCGATCTGAAACCTGCTGGGGATAACCATCCTGACCCTGCTAGGGAAACGAAAGCTACTCCGCTGGGGACAACCCATGCAATCCATAGGTAGAATCAACTCAGCTGGAGATGCAAACATCCGTCCGCTACGGGAACTTGTTCAATCCTCTGGTAGGATGAACACTGTTGGAGATATATTTCTTTGAAAAAGACCCGCTCCACTCGGGGAACTGCTGGAGATATATTTCTTTGAAAAAGACCCGCTCCACTCGGGGAACTGTTGGAGATATATTTCTTTGAACCCGCTCCACTCGGGGATCTGCTGGAGATATATTTCTTTGAACCCGCTCCACTCGGGGAGTAACAACCTTCAGACCTGGCTGCTGAGGAAACACCGTTTTACACCTGCCGTAGATAACCACCATGACTCGGCTGGAGAAAGTCCACAGACCTTGGATCTGCAGGGGAGCTAGTCCTACAACTCTGCTTGGAGACTTAGCTGGAAAAATGAGAAAAGTTGGTACAGAACACCCGTCGACTCGTCGAACCATGGTATCCACCTCCCAATCTAGTATCAGCTTTCCACTTTTGAGAATTCCCAGACTCGTCTGGACCTTTTCTGCTCCATCATCTTGTATTCCCAATCGCTCCACGCTCGACGGGAGAGCGTACTCCTGGGAGTTATACAGAAATTTCAATTTTCCGACTTTGAAGAGTCTTCTTGGTTAATTCCAAAGGTCGTCGGACGTCTCGACGTCTCTCACTGCTTCTCTACCCATCCATTCGTTCCTGAGCGAACTCTCTGGGGATCTGTTACAAAGCTTCCACATCACAACATGCAAGTGAGTGAAAATATCCAACAGTTCCGGCAAAACAGACCGTTAGATAAAACCGTGCCCCAGGCGTGTCAAGATTTCAACACTTGGGTCACTCAACCTTCCAAATAAGATCTCCAGCTTTCAATCTTATAAACATGCATTGGAAGGAACCTGTATGTCTTAAAATGCAAGATTCTTTATCAAAAATATCTGGATGTTTTTGCAATCAAAGCGGTTATGAAAAACAAAAACAAAATTATTTGACTGAATTTGCATTTTATTGATTGGAAAAGTGTGTGGCTCAAATGAGCAATACAAAGGAAGCAATTCCTGAAAAGAGGTAATTGCGCACAAAAGGAAAAATCTATCCTAATGGCAATGTGAAACCCGTGATCTCATCGAGTTCCAACTCGGTTACACCCCATATGTCCTCAGACTCTCCATGCCTTCTGCCTTCTGAACAAGACGATTCCGATTGATCCCTACCGGGTATTATCCATGATGCTTTAACCAAAGCGCGAACGATTATGCTAGACGCAGTTGTTCGTTTCAATCCCTCTTTTGCCTGGACCGCCCCTTCGGGTTTTCAGTCCACCGGGATACCCTTTTTTGCCCAAGTCGCCTTCTCAGGTTTTCGACTTGCCGGGTGTACATTTTTCATTTTTATCCCTAATTTTTGCCCGAACCTTTCTTTCTGTTTTTGGTTCGCCGGGATGCCCCATTTTTGCCTGGACTATTTTGTTCTTTTCGTCCAGCGGGTCCATTTATACGAAGTATTTTTTAACTGCGTCCGCATTCACAGGGGATGGAAAATCCTCGCCATCCATGGTCGTTAACAACAAGGCTCCGCCAGAGAAAACCTTCTTGACCACGAATGGACCTTCATAATTCGGTGTCCATTTGCCCCTTCGATCGTTTTGAGGAGGAAGGATCCTTTTCAGCACCATATCACCCACGTGATATACCCGAGGTCGCACCTTCTTGTCCAAAGCACGCTTCATCCTTTGCTGATATAACTGCCCATGACAGATGGATGCCAGCCTCTTTTCCTCTATCAGGCTTAACTCTTCATACCGGGTCCATACCCATTCCACCTCTTGCAATTTCACGTCCCTCAGGACTCTCAAAGAGGGAATCTGAACCTCTGCTGGTAACACCGCCTCCATCCCATACACCAATGAGAAAGGAGTTGCCCCAGTAGATGTGCGTACCGACGTTCGATACCCGGGCTACAAGCTTCGTACTCAGCCACCATTGTTGGTGCATTCAAATGTTATCCAGGCAACAAAAGCTTATTCACCTTAACCTCCCCATCAGACATCAGAATCCGTTCGGATTTGGGGTCAGGCCCTTCCTCCGGGATCGGTCACTCTCAATCCTTCGATTGGAGCACCTCGAGATGTCCTCATCAGGGAACTCAAACTTCATCGGTTGATAACCCTCAATGGGTTGCGGAGCGACGTAATCAGACAATGCCCCTTTGATTGCTTTCTGAGAGCATCACAAATCAGTAAACATTATTTTGCTCCTCTCACAACCCGTCCGGACAATGTTGGATTCTCAAACCCATACTTGATCGGATCCATCTCGGAAATCCACAAAGTGGTATGAACCAACATACACTGTCTCAGTCGGCGAGCAGCCTATGCCAAAGTACATCAAGTTTTTTCGAACAGTGAATGTATTGTTTCACAGTCGGTAAACTTTTTGCTAAGGTAAATTGCATGCTCTTTTCGACAAGACGCGTCATGCTGACCCAATACACCTCGTAGACCCCTCGAGGGCCGTCAAGTACAGATTTAACAGTCTCTCTCCATAGGGAGGCAACAAAATCGGAGGTTCCTGCAACTTATTCTTTTATTTTCAATGCCCCTTGGCAACCATTATTTCACCTGACCGTCTGATCTTTTTTTCAACATCTTGAATATGGGTTCACACGTGGCTGTTAGATGAGATGTGAACCATGACAGGTAGTTCACTCTTTCTAAGAAACCACGAACCTCTTTTTTCTATTTTTCTCGGTTCAGGCATTTCTCTTTTTTTTTTTTTCGGGAACCTCGATTCCTCTCTGACACTGAACCCCAACAATTTACCGGACCACACTCTGATAGTGCACTTACTCGAATTCAACCTCAGTTTGAATTGTCTCAACCAGTTAACCAACTTGGCCAGATCTACCAAATGCCCCTCTTCTGTTTGGGACTTTGCTATCATGTCATAGCATTCGATTTCATGATGAATCATATCATGAAACAAAGTCACCATGGCTCTCTGATACAGGCACTGGCGTTTCGCTTCTCTAGAGGACAGTCTCCTTTCTATGGGAGCTTGTGCACAACGACACCGGTATTCGACCTTGGTATATCCTGACATGACCAAGTGAATGCGTCCACCTGCTCCTTCAACAAGGCTACCATTCTGCTCTCGATTCGCCTCTGAAGCGGCTCTAATTTTCATCTCCTTCCTGACCTCGGCGGTGCGTGGAATAACAATCTCAACCCACTCCTCGGGCGGCTGAATCACCTTCTCCTCTTGTCTCAACAACCTGGTTAATTCCAGTAGATCACAATCTTCTTTGCCTTCTTCTTCAGCCTGATTGCTCGGATTGTCGAAGTCATATGAGGGGTAACCAAATTGTTATCAACGAGATCCGGAGAATTATTTTTCGACTTTGGGACGAGACAAATCAAAAAGGAAAAATGAAAATAAACATTGCCATTTTTATTTGTTTTTAAACTGCAAAAATAAATGAAAGACAGGGAACACCGCTTTTTTGACTGAAAAACATCCATTTATTAATGATGCAGAAAATGCAAATTATGAACATGAGGTGGCCCTTACAATGAACCATTACGTGTCGGGCAACACGTATGGCTTTCATGCAGATAAAATCAAAACAGAAATCATTACTCTTCCGGACGAGTGTCAGTGATGATCCTTTTAAGCCTTCCAGCTTCCTGGTACGCACGATTTTATCCATTGATCAATCTCCCAGTCACTGTCAGTTTCTTTACCCACTGTATAGGCGTGATCTGAATCTAGCATTCCGGCACTGACAAAGGTGAACGACGGACGACGTCCTCTGTTCTGCTCAGACGAGTCTTGACCTGGATGATAACCAATCCCAAACATATCCGCCTTTACCACAATGCCTATGATTTGTCCCCAGCCTGGGATCCCTCCATTTCTCAACATCTCCAGTGCCTGTTTGTAAGAAGACACAGACGGTTTTTTCTCTTTTCCAACACCAATGTCATTTTCCACCTTGACGGTTTCAGCTACCAGACTGGGTGTTTCAAATTTTCCACCGTCCATTTCCTTCACCTTCTGGATCATATCCCCCATCGGTACACCACCCTCTGTGGCGATGGCCATACAACAAGTATCAACACTAGGGAAAGTTCCCTCTTTCCTCCGAGGTTTTGGGACCACAGGCTTCGGCATTTTTAACCGATCCCCATTCACCAACCCAATCGTCTTCCTATCCTCAGAAATTGCATTCATCTCCACCTCACCATGCGCGGGCATATGATTAGCATTAACGTTGGGAAATTGTGCAAAATTAATGGCCTTGGAATCCACTAGGTCTTGGACAGCATGCTTAAAAGCTCTACAACCCTCAATGTTATGCCCAGACGCCCCCGAATGGAATTCGCACTTAGCATTCTCATCGTAGTTGGTTGGCCTCTGATCAGGTTCTAATGGAGCTAATGTCCTCAATTGTACCATTCCGAGATCTTTCAACTTCCTCAACAGAAGAGCATACGGTATGGGTGGCCTATCAAATTGACGATCAACCCCCTTCCCTCTTACCTGGTTCCCAACTCTCTGTGCTCCCGGGCGAGGTGACGGATGTCTCGGTGGTACAGATGAACCACCAACAGGAATGGTTGCAGTGGCAGCATAAGGGTGATAACGATCCTTACCGCATTCTCTTTTAGTCTGCGCACCACCTGATTCAACCTTCTTCTTGGGCTGACCACTGTCAAGGGATTTCTTCACCACAGAGCCAGAGGGATTTGTTACTTCAGATGACGGAGCCTTTCCCTGAACTTTCTCTTTGATCATCCAGCCCTCAATCCTTTCTAATCTCTCGGCCATGACTTTCTGCCCCAAGGCAAGCCCTTGCACAACACTGAACAAATCCCTCACCATCTCTTTCAGTTCGAGGATGTCGGCGTTGGGAGGATCCATCAGTTTGGATTTGTTGCCCCTAGCAGGATATCTGAGCAAACGAGCTATGCGCACCGGTCGACACCTACAAAATAGCAAATGGGTTAGTATGCATGAATGCAACGTCTGTCCATATGAGGAAGATTCTGTCCTTTGATTCTGGTTTCATCGAGACAGCTAATATTTTGACATCCACATTCTGAAATTCAAGATGTCTCTCAACCAGATTCTCAATCCATCATACTCCCCATATGGCCAGACGTAGGTTTGATGCAGATGAATGCAAAATGATGCAGATGTATGAATGCAATGCATTGCCATCCTCCAAGTCCTCTAATCATCTGTTGCTCTGAGTCACAACCTTGATTTCTGAACTGATCATAACCATCTGAGGAGTGTACAATCACAAATCTGACCCACGGGTTCCGAAATAAACGGAAGACAGACACATCATCATCATCATCAGTCTCTGAGCAGACACCCACAACCATCTGAATCGGCCCGGGGAATCCTGAAATAAACGGATCCCCACTGATAAATAACTCGGCCCGGGGAATCCTGAAATAAACGGATCCCCACTGATAAATGTCCACGGACAACACTCCGGCGTCACGACAATAAATGACCATAAATCCGACTTATAAATAGGACTCTGATCCACGGAACAATTAGTCACCATCTGAGTCACCATCTGAACATGCATCTGTAAGAATCACCCTCCCCTCACAGGTAAATTCTAATCAGGTCACCCTAAGGCGGATAATAGTCTCGACAATCGGGCAGAGATACTCAATGGGTTTGCCCTTTCGGGTGTGCCATTGCAGCTCTCCTGAGATCGTCTAAACCAAAGATCCGGGAAATGATCGGTCACCAGAGTCAATAGTTCAGATGAAGTAACTCAACCAAAGTGGAGTACCCCACAGAGGAAAGCACTATCAAATGAACCTCGTCTGGCTTGTGGTATGTCACGTTGCAACAATATGCTGATCCAGCAAATGAGGAACATGAGACCACACTAGTCCTAGGTGTATACTCGGGCCTGGGTTTTAGCCCCACTCAGAACACCCACCCCACACAGAGGAACCACCTGCATAGAGGACGGCAACAACATGATAGTATGATGCATGCAGACATTAATGCAAATATATACACTGGTCAGAATAATAAATGCAATAAATAACACACAACAAGCAACCCAAACCAATCCTAAAACGCTAGGAAGGACTCGCTTAGGGAAGATGGACCAGCATCGGTCTACATCAGTCATGAATCCCCAGCAGAGTCGCCAGCTGTCGCATCCTGCGAAAAATCAACCGGCGAGCCTAAAAATAAAAACACACAGAGCCGCCACTAAACGTTATTTATCCCAAGATAGGGAAAGGAAACGCTCAGAGAAACCTGGAAAAGACATGGTCTCGCGACCAAGAGAATGGGTTCGGGAGTCGGTTACGCAAGGGGAAGGTATTAGCACCCCTCACGTCCGTCGTACTCGACGGGATCCACGTCCTAGAATAAAGAATAGGTTGCTAAAACATCACACACACACACAGGGAACGCAGGTGGGGTTAAGAGGAACGAGCTCGATAAGGTATCGCACCTTATGCCTACATATCTTGTCTGGAACAAGAATCAGAGCCTCTGTAGTTCGGCTTACGCACGCCAAACAACACAAAACAAACAAACAGATGGCAAACATGGAGCCCGACAACCACTGGATGGAATTACGTCGGCATCCGAACCAAAACACACTCAAAAGGGCAAACGTGGAGCCCGACTGCCAATCACTGGGCTTACGTCGGCATCCGAGCCAAAACACACAGTCAGATAACAAGTAAACACACGCAAAAAATAAAAAGGTTGCCCGGAGTGGTCTCGCACGACCACCTGCCTACATACCTCGTCTGGAACGAGGATCAGGGCGATGTAGTTCCCCTGGAAGGGACTAAATTGCTAACCAGAAACCGAGGGGAAAACACGACACTAGGGAGCTGAGACTCGAGCCTAATGTTGTCATGCATCGCTTACCCTAAGTTCGGTTTTCTATCCTACTTGCATAAGCAAACTAACCTAACCAGGAAAGAAGCTAGCACACAAGCATACAACATATATCAAATGAGAACAGGCATCTCAAACAAGCATGTCAATCAGAGATTCACAGAGCACGCACTATAGCCAAAACAAGGGGCTCACACAATAGGTTTGACTGCCTCAGCAAGTCGTCTGTACGGGCTGTGTTTGCTCTTAACCTTGCCATTACGAGGCTAAGGTGAAGCAGATGAAAGGATGAAGTGAGGATCAGACCTCACAGCTCTTATCCCTAACCAGGGAGAGCTTCTGACAAATGAGCATGGGTCCAGAATGGGGGGACCCTTCTATACTCGATGACTCTGACACAATGTGCACTGCACAGGATCTTGGGCTTTTGATCTCAATGCTACAACCATGTAATGGGAGCAAGGAGAAGACTCAACTGAATAGTGGGGGGTAGGCTGCATACCCCTACCTTCCACCAATTGCCTTATTTAAAGGACTTTCACCTGCTTGGGCTTAAAAATAAACAACCACAATCATTGCCTCTTAAGGAGGACTTCAGACATTTATTTGCCCGGCCCGGTAACAGCCGGGTCTCCAGACTACATGAAGTTAGGAAGTTATACCTCTATGCAAGTTGCTTAAGCAAAGCAAAGCAAAAGTTCACAAGGAACTGAGCAACTAAAGTACCTGGAAACAATCAAACACAGTTAGTACTCAGACAGACAAAACCAAACAGCAAGTTCAATCAGACAAACTATACAAGCTATGCACAAACAAAGCAAGCCAAGGCTCAAGCCTATGCTTCACAACCTGCAAAACACAATTATGTTAGTGTACAAACATCAACAACATCAATTAAAGTTAATTTGAATCATTCTCCATATGCATTGCCTTTTTGATCCTGAAAAATCAAGCAAACATTAGCAACTATACCACTAGGCCAAGCCTAGGGTCCAAAGCAAGAAAAAATTCCTAAACAGCAAGGTATTCACCAACCAAACTCAAATTAAAGTCAAACAAGAGCAAACACCATTGGTCTCATGTTTATATCATTCATCATGTTCATGCTATGCACAAAATAAGGCAAACTAGTCCAAATGAGGCACCAAGCATACAAACAGAATTATTGCATTCAAATCCACATCAAAACAAATCTAAAAATTATCAAATAAATTACACCTAAACAGGGGATCTTCAAAGTCTACCATGTCAAATTTGAGCTCAATTGGGCAAATAGAACCATGTCAATGAAAATCAACAAAAACAGTCACACTTTCATGCTTCAAACCACAACATCAATGCATACATCCACTTCAAAAATTCATAACTCAATGAAAACAGTAAAGAAATGAGTGAGACCAAAACAGGGAGGTCCTAACATGTGTCTACAGCATTCATACCAAATTTCATGACCATACAATACCATATGAGGATTTCCCAATCATTCTACCAAACTATGTCACATGAGCTTGCAAATTTAATCACCAGAAATGAAAATTCACAATCAATTAGAAAATGCAGTGTAAAATTCCACAAAAATTCTCATAGCTTCCTAACATGTTAACTAAGCATCATGCAAAATTTCAATCAATTCCAACATGTATAGGTCACTCAAATAATTCCAACAACTTGACATCAAGAGGTGTGACACACATTGTCACACCTAAGTTCCAAAATTCACATCTCAATGGCCAGGTATCAAAAATCCACAAAATTTACATATAAATGAACATCAACCAGTCAGGAATCATCACAAAAATTGGCACAAATTTATTTTATGATATGAGCATTTCATGGATCAATTGGCAAAATGTAGCAAGAATGCACACATGTTAGAAAACCCTAAGCCAAACAACATTTTTACCAAGCACAACTTTGACCAATAGGTCAAAAAAATCCTACACAAGTCAACCAAGTCACAGAAAAAATCTCCATATTTTTATGATTTTTTACTATTTTTTATGAATTTTTAAAGGTGTTAAAATATTTTTTAGAATTTAATTAAATTAATTAAAATAACAGTGGCATAATTGTAATTAATTTGGCGCGGGAGGGAAACACCAGATTCAAACTTTCAAACGCTTTTTTGGATCTACAGCACATTCAGTCATCATCTTCAAGCAACAATTTCCAGAAATTGAAAAAAACGAAGAACATCAAAAATTCACTAAAATGGACGTGGCTATAGTCATTCGAACCGTCTCAACTCCTACAATCCAAATACGAACCTAATTTCTCCTAACAATTGCTAAATCTTCCAAATCGATCGCCCTAGGGTTTATCCTCAAAATTTCGATTCCAGATCTCTCAGCCTATGGTCAACCATTTGCTAAGCTACAACTATCATTAGAACCTACGTGAAAAGATCTTTCGAATGCATATAAGCATTAAGCAAATGGTGAAAGTCGAATTTTGCTCAAACCTGGAAATGGCAGTGCTTATGGAGCTGTTCTTCGCGCTTTTTCTCTTCAAACAGATGAGCAAGGGAGATAAGGAAGGTGATAGGTGTGTCCAGTTTCAGTTGATGCTGCCTCTAGAGTCCTTAATTCGAATTTGCCATGGATGAGGGATTCTTGAACAGTCACGATGCAGTGTTCTTCATGCTCCAATCTTCCAAAACAGTTGGTGTAGATGATGATGTGAGTTCAAATTGAAAAGAATTATGAGAAATGGTTGAGAATTGGTGAAGAATTTTGAGATTGAAGATGTTGAGTTCTTGAGCAATCTTGAGAGAATGAAGAAGTTTCAGATCCAATCTTGGTAATTGTGAGAGTCTGTTATGATTAGGAAGTGATTTGGTTTATATACATTGCACTAATCCATCACTAATCATGTAATTAACCAATTTGGCATAGTTAGTGAAAATGGCAATTTGTAAACAAGGGCAAAAATGTAAATACACTATGCCAGCTCATGCCAGCTGTTTTGACAGCTCATGCAATCTCCAAATGACACATGTGAACCACAGAAACTTGTCCCATGCTTATTGGTTGCTCCATTCTCAAATTCACATGTGAATGCAAAATGTCCAATTTTCACCATTTCATTTTTCAAACCAAAACTCAAACCATATGCTTTGGCCACAAAGTGATGATTCAAACAAGCTCAAAATGCCATTCCTGAGGTGTTGGAAAAAGTCCCATTCAAAAATTCCAATTATTTTGAGAGTTGGACAATTTTGCCCCTGGTCCAATTCAGCTGTCCAGTTGAAAAGTGACTTTTTGCCTTGGCGATTTTTGAACAAATCCAATGATGCACCCTCAAAGTACATGTCAAATGGAGTTTGTGCATATAAAGAACTTGCAATTTGGACAAAGTATGTGGTAATTATGGCCTCCTGATTACGGGTCATTTTTGAAATTCACTGAGCCATAACTTTCCAACCATACATTGGATTTTCAAGTTCTTGGACTTTTTGGAAAGGTGAGAACAAGATCTACAACTTTCATGTTGAACAAATTTGCATTTGAAGCTTCCTTGGACACGTGGCTTTGAGGTCCAAAACTTTCCATTTTTGGAAACTTCAGTTACAAGTCACTTTCTATTTTTGGCAGTTTTTGTCCTGACTTGATTTCCTTCATTCTTAAGCTTTGAGATGTCATTTAACACTTGTTCCAACATGAATGAAGTGTATCCAACTCATTTCCACCTCCAAATCCATCAAATCATGTACAGTTGACCACAGTTGACTTTTCCACTGATAGATGAATTTGGCAATGCATAGATCAAATTGAGCTCCAATCTTCAACTGAAATGGCTCAAGGGTGCAACCCTAGCCTCCATAAGCACAAAATAATCACATAATGAACCCCATAACCATCATAACCCCATCTCCTGATCATGCCCTGACTGGCCCAATACAACTGATTAGGGTTGACCAGTGGTCAAAACCCTAATCTCAAGGAATCTTCTTCCATCTCCTGATGACATCCAACCATGATGATGATGATGTATCACTTCAATCAAGATGAAGACCAATATCCATTGAGAATCATGAAACCCTAATTCACAGTCCAATCCTCAGATGGCCCATGATCAATCAATAAAACCCTAGGCTTGCACTTGACTTCCTCATCCTTTGATCAAGACTTGGGAAGATGGCTTGCACAATGTAACCACATGTTATGCAATATGAAATGCCTAATGCCCTAAAATGAAATGCAAATATGTTAATGCTAGTCCCAAGAGAGGAGGGCAAATTTTGAGGTGTTACACTTACAACTATGGATGGTGAAAATTTCCCGTCTCCTGTGAATTCAGATGTAGTCAAAAAATACTTCACATAAACTGACCCACTGGACAAAAAAAAAAGAAAGTCCAGGCAAAAAAGGGCATCCCGGCGAACCAAGAGAAAAAAAGAAAAAGGTTCGGGCAAAAGTTAGGGATAAAGAATGAAAAATAATATGTACACCCGGTAAGTCAAAAACCTGCAAAGGCGGCTTAGTCAAAAATGGGTATCCCGGTGGATTGAAAACCTGAAAAGGCGGTCCAGGCAAAAGAGGGATTAAAGCGAAGACTACAGTCTGAGTTACCTGTACTTCATCGCGTTTCAGCGTCTACCATCTTGAAGGATATGATCGGTCCAATCACTCTTCTCAGAAAGCAAAGAATCTGGGGAAATTGAAGATCTATGAGTCATAACAGAATTGGAAAATAGTGGAATGTCGTATTCACATTGCCAATAGGATAGTTTATTTTTCTCTTTTGGCGCAATTACCTCTTCCTAGGAATTGCTTCCTGATGTATTTGCCTTTTTAGGCCATTTTCAATCAATAAAAGTCGTTATTCAGTCAAATTGCTCTCTTGTTTTTTATTTCTACTGTTTTGTTTGCAAAAAACGTTCGAATTTTTGATAAACATTGCATCTAAAAACATGAAGGCTAGACAATGACGTGCGGAAAGATAAAACATCTGAAAATCATTTTGAATGTTGAGTACACTTGAGTATATTTTGTCCATACGATCCTCTGGGGCATGTAGGTCTTGCCGTTTTGCAGGTTACTACCTTTGATTGATGACCAAAGCAGACGAGCCAGAGTTTGTTCGAAGGAAGACCCTGTTGTTTCAACACTGTCCAGTCATGTAAGAAGTTGGGTCGTCTAAGTCGGGTTCAGAATTTGTTTCCCCAGCATAGTCGAGAGGTTGGTGTTTTCCCAACAAGTGACTCCCCAGTTGAGTTAGTTTCTCTACCGTTCCGAGAGTGCTATCCTCAGCAGAATTGTTGTATGTCCCCGCAGAGTTGGAGGATCGAATCAGAAATTGTGTGCTCAACAAAGCGATCATTTTCTTTCCCAGCAGGAGTTTTCCTCCCTTTGCATCTTGCATGTAGTAATCATCATGTGCATTCACATTCTCAAATTGCGTAGCATTTCCATTCAGTGTGGAGCATTACGCCATGAAAAAACTCAAACATATGCATACATGCATTAAACCAGATTGGATCTTATCCCCAGCAGAGGCAGATCATTTTTCAATAATAGTGTAGCACATTTGCAGCAGTCGCTCGTGGCAACATCCAGAATCAATAATCCCAGTGAGATTTATTTTCTCACCAGTCCGTGAAAGGAAAGCTTGATTCCCTCCCGATTTAGTCACCAGTAAGTGTCTGCCTTATTTACATATGTAAGTGTCATCCTTGCGATACCGGTAAGTATCGTGTTGATCCCCGTAAATGTCTGTGCTTTTCTTTAATGTCAGCAAACATCATCTTTCGATGTCGACAACGTCGAATTCCAATCGTTGGCCATCGGTAAATGGCATGTCTCTCATGATGTCTGCAAAAAAAACCGTTCTGTCAACACCCGTGTGGGTCCTTTCCTTTTTTGGTGTCGGTAAACGTCAGCCGCTTGTTAACCATCGGTAAATGGTTTTGTCGTTTAAATAACTGTGTGTTTTCGGTATCCGTAAATATCGAGTATTTGATTTTCGCCATCGGTAAATGGTTTCGTTTCATAAATGTATTCTTTCCTTGGTGTCTGTAAACATCTTTGTTTGATGTCGGTAAACATCGAGTTCCTTCCCAGTCACCGGTAAATGTCTGGTCTTGTTTTACTTATAAACATCATTGTTCGATGTCGGTAAACATCGAGTTCCTTCCCAGTAATCGGTAAATGTCTGGTCTTGTTTCATAAGTTCCTCCCCAGTAAAGCCGCCATCGGTAAATGGCCTCGCTTTCGTTGATATCGGTAAATATCAATTCTGTTTTGAAGCCGTCATCGGTAAATGGCCTCGCTTTCGTTGATATCGGTAAATATCAAATTTGTTTTGAAGCCGCCATCGGTAAATGGCCTCGTTTTCTTTGATATCAAATTTATTTTGAAGCCGCCATCGATAAATGGCCTCGCTTTCGTTAATATCGATAAATATCAATTCTGTTTTGAAGCCGCCATCGGTAAATGGCCTCACTTTCGTTGATATCGGTAAATATCAATTCTGTTTTGAAGCCGCCATCGGTAAATGGCCTCGCTTTTGTTGATATCGGTAAATATCAAATTTGTTTTGAAGCCGCCATCGGTAAATGGCCTCGCTTTCGTTGATATCGGTAAATATCAATTCTGTTTTGAAGGCGCCATCGATAAATGGCTTCACTTTCGTTGATATCGGTAAATATCAATTCTGTTTTGAAGCCGCCATCGGTAAATGGGCTCGCTTTCTTTGATATCAGTAAATATCAAATTTGTTTTGAAGCCGCCATCGGTAAATGGCCTCGCTTTCGTTGATATCGGTAACTATCAATTCTGTTTTGAAGCCGCCATTGGTAAATGGCCTCGCTTTCTTTGATATCGGTAAATATCAATTCTGTTTTGAAGCCGCCATCGGTAAATTTCCCTGCTTTCCTTGATTCGTCACCTACAGAGTGCAAATTCTCCGGTTCTTTTGGTATTCAATCCCTATTTACCTTGAAAGTCTGATAGCCGCTGCTTTCATCCGTTCAGGTTCACAGTCGATTGAATAGGGGCAGCTGTAGCACCTCAAATTTGCCCCCCTCATTCATGCATTCATTTTAGGTCATTCAACATTTCATTTTGCATTTCAGCAAAGTTCATCTGAATTACCTCTGGTCAACTTTGGTCTACGTAAGGTCAAATGGCTAGGGAGTAACTTGAGTTACTTCCAACATGTTCAAATGAGGCCTATTCATCATTCAACATATTACTCTTGAAGGAATAAAGTTCCAGTGCACAGGTTACAAATTGGGAAAGATGACTTGAACTGTCATGCTCGCTAGGCGAGCAGAATGGTTCGCCTAGTGAGCCACCAGAGTCTGAATTGTCATGCTCGCTAGGAGAGCAAATCCTTCGCTAGGCAAAGCTCACGCATTTTAAAAGTAAAAAAAATATATAACAGAGAATCATGGGCTTGAGTTGCCTTCATTCTGAGCCCACAAAGCCACGAAAAATCAGAGTATAAATTCCAAATGTCATTGAAATAAAACCCTATTCCATTTTACCCTAAGAAGAGAGGAGAAGCTATTCTAATAAAATTCAGAGCAGACTCCATACACACTGAAGAAAACTCATTTGCACAGAATCACCTCTACCTCATATAAACCGTAAGATTGTTCTGCAAACCGAAGGGTGCAATTCAATTTAATTCGATCTCTCCAATCAGGTTTGCCCTATTCCCATTACTCTATGCTTTCAATTTGAAATTTCTAAATGTATGAGCATTATGGGTAAATTTGGAAGAGTAGGTATCGTTAGGTTTTGCATTTGGGTTTAGATGTGCATGAATGTGTAAAACAATGCCTTGAATGTTTAATCACTTCCTTTCTGAGATGGATACCATAGGGTTTGGGATTACTGAAATCGGACTGTTATCAAGGAAGAAATCAAAACCCGCAGGCACTCGCTAGCACCTCGCTAAGCAAACATGTAACGAAGCTTCGCTAGCACCTCGCTAAGCGAAGCAGTAGCGATCATGACAGTAGTTGTTTTTTTTCTGTTTGCTCTCTAATCTATTTTGTGTCTGTTGTGACATGTTTTCTATTGCATACGTGCACTGTTTACCTGACGCTGTTGTTGTTATGTTTCTTTTGTTATTCTAACCTGTTTGTTGAGTTTTTGTAAGGGCTCACATGACTCCGAAAGAGATAGCTTGTTTGGTATTCCACTTTATTTGTGGGATACCATTGGGAGATTTATTCTGACTGCTTTGCTGATTTGCTTTCTTTGATGGTGCCAGCTTGAGAGATCGTTGGGTTTCTTGTTTCTTTAGTTGCTGTTACTTCGGATCTTTATCCGTGTGGTAGATCTTTTGATCTCTTTTACATCTTTCCCGCATTTTACCGTTTTCTTAGCTGGAAGACCTCGATAGGAGGCAATGTTTTTGCGTGTTTATTTTTGTGCCCAAAGACCTCCAAGAAGAGGCACCAGTGTTAAAGACCTCCATGAAGAGGAAATTTATGGATAAAAGGGATTAGTAGTCAATCCCCCGTTATTCAGTGTGTCGTTCTTTATGCTCGCACTACATGTCGACGCATCAGAACAAAAGCCCAAGATCTTTTGTCCGGTCAGTCAGTGGAGAGGGTTCCACCTTTCTGAATCCCCACTTTTTGTCATGAGCTCACCCTGCCCAGGGTTAAGAGCTATGAAGTCTTATCCTCATTACCCTTTTGATCTGCTCACCCTAACGTTCAATGTCAGTGGTTAAGAGCCCATTTGATCACCCTTCCATGGCTTGTTTGTCGAGGTTGATATGACCCCTCTTGACTAAAGCCCTACCCATGTATGTTTGAGCCCCCTTGTTGGCGTGTTTACTTTATGTTATATGTTTTTGTGTGGTGTGGTCGTCTCCCCCATAGGATTGCTAGGCTTCGTATAGTCTCTCGTCTGCATGTCAATTAAGGTAGCATGGTTCCTTCGTCTAGGACTTCCTTTTTGCATGAGCATTCCTAAAACACAAACAAACTCATTGATTTTTCTTCTCCTAAGAACACGTTAACTCCTTCTACTACAGGCGGGTAAGTCTCCAAAGGTCGAGCATCCGGTAGATTGCGTAGTAACGTCGATCACCTAAATATCACAAAACAAACAAAATAGGTTAGCCGAGCTACGGCGCTCTGATTCTCAATCCTTCTTGAAATATGTATGCAGTAGGGTAGGGCCTGTGCAAGCAATAACTCTTTATTTTCCCTACTTTGATTTTTTCTCTTTCGCATTGCATATAGGACTTTTTATACACACACTTTAGACATAAATAGCAAACGTGGATCCTGTGGAGTACCACAGACGTGAAGGGGTGCGATAACCTTCCCTTCACGTAACCGGCCCCCTTACTCAATTTTTCTTTGGTTCGAGACATTGTTTTATCCATTCCCTTTTGGTTATGCAGTACTACTTTTCCCTCCACTTGGGATAAAAGTACATAGCTGGCGACTCTACTCTTTCTTCCTCGCCACTCTTTTTTCGCGTTTGTACATGGATTCGGGAAATCCTAGGGAGCGACAGTAGGCAATGGGTTCATCCATTCAAACACAATGTAAATAACTTGTATATTCTTTTTCTCATCCCTTCAATCATGTTTGCAAAAATAATTTTTTCACAAAATACCAACCTTACAACAAATGTGAAAGGGCTCCCTAGGAGTACCTAGGATGTTTTGGGTGCCTAACACCTTCCCATTGCATAACCAACCCCCTTACCCAGATCTCTGACATTTTTACTAGTTTTTGATTTGATAAAGCTTTTAGGTTTTTGTTCGCTTTCTAACCATTCCTTTGGATAAATAGAAGTGCGGTGGCGACTCGACTTGTATGATTTACCTTGAATTTAGTCAATATATCCAATGGTAACGAATACCCCG
This sequence comes from Lathyrus oleraceus, assembly GCF_024323335.1. Taxonomy (NCBI): domain Eukaryota; kingdom Viridiplantae; phylum Streptophyta; class Magnoliopsida; order Fabales; family Fabaceae; genus Lathyrus; species Lathyrus oleraceus. Next base: position 140,550,448 of record NC_066585.1, on the reverse strand, counting down.
CTACAGAAAAGTGGCGACTCTGCTGGGGATCATTTTCCTAGTGGGTTTTGCCTACTTTTCATATGAGTTGTATTGTATTGTATATTTGTTTTGTGACGTATTTTTGTGCAATTTGGGATTACTGTATTGTATGTAATGATTGAATTGCTTGAATATTAATTCCTTGCGTGCTTGGTGATCTTTGTGAGATGAGTTCTATACCCGAACTCGAGTGCACTTAAGATAGGAGAATGATATATTCTTGTTGACTTGTGTGGAGTTATTCCTTAGCAAGTCGACTTACAAGTCCATTCACTTGGTGGAGGTCATGTTGGGATCAATAATGTCACACAAGTAGTTGTGGTTAGACATTACTCTTTCCAATATAGACCTTAGAAGCCAAGGACCTTAATTTACCAAGCCCATCTTGGCCTATTCTTAGGATGTAGTGCGAAAGTCGTTCAAGTGTAAGATTTGATACGATTGTTACGCGATACTACACTCATAAGAGTCTCTCTTGAGAATATTTTTGGAATACGAGTAGTCGTTTCTCTGATAATATCCAAAAGATGGGATGATAACTATGGGAACCTCTTGTAGAACATGTTTGGCAGGTTTAAACCCTAGTACACTCCCTTTGGGTGGTTCTTAACTGAGACTCCATGCTCGTGACTTGCAACAAACCCTTGATTCATGGTTGATCCGTTCATGTATCCTTAATATCAATGGAACTTGGGTGTTGATAAGGTGTAAACCATAATCCACTAAAATGGATGATTGATATTAAGGATAATATGATCCATCCCATGACCTTTATTTGGTGTGCTTTGCTTGATCCTTGAGTGTGATTGTTGCATTCATGCATTCATACACCCATTTGCATCCATATCGTCAAAATAATAAGAAAATTTCAAGGAACTTAAGAGGTCTATTGGCAAATTTTAAGACATGGAAAGACAAAGAAGGAATACAAAGAAGTACAGTTTCAGACAACCGGATTTGAAAGAGTTAAGGAATCTGACATCCTATGTACTAGATCCCTTGGGTTTCAAGGCTCATTTTGGGAAGCTTCTTCCTCTTCTGACTACTCAGGTGGACGAAGGATTAATGAGTGTATTGGTGCAGTTTTATGATCCCTTGTACCGTTGCTTCCACAAATGCAGTGAAGCTGCCCATAGCTTTTCCCTCAATAATTTGTGGGTTAATCCTAAGCCAGCAACCTGGAATACTGAGCACAAGTGATATCCCTAGTAGAAGAAAACCTCCATTGTCAGTTCATTACAAATTATTTGAAGGCAGTCATGTCAATGACATTGTCATCACATTTGCTATGAAGAAGCCAGCCTCTCAAGGTGGTCTGATTGCTGAACTGAAAGAGACCTGTAAGGAATTGTAGACTGGGATAAGGGTGGCTAAAGCTAGAAAAGAAGCCTTGGAGGGTCTGATTAATAGCTTGGAGCAAGGAGATATGGATAATTTTGGTCAAGCCAAGGAAACAAATGCCCACACCTCAAGTGAGAGGTCTGAATCTCAAGACAAATCAAGTGGCAGTTCTAGATGTTTGATGTTTTTTTTTGGCAGTCTTGTATTGATGCCTTGATGTAATTTCCTGGGTTCTTTGTGTTTTCTCTGGATTTCTTTTATCTCAGCTTTTACAGCTGTGTATAATTATGTTTCTGTAACACCTGACAATATGTTTTAACATTCTATATGTTTTAACATTCTATGTGACATTCTCTGTTGGACTAATATACATTTATTTTGTCTCATTGGTCTCTTTGGTCTATTTTGACTAAAAAGGGGGAGAAGTATATGGAGAGCTGCAGTTAATAAGTGGAGAGCTACAGTTAATATGTGATGAAGTAGCTAGGCTATAAATAGATGACAACTGATGTTGAACAAAATGATGTTCTGTGTTGTACAGGTGATGTTAAAGGAGATGTCAGATGGGGTGATAGATGTTACATGTGTTGTTGAAGGAGATGTCTGTGTTGAACAGACTTAGGGGGAGAAGAAGCACATATGCGTTTAATATGTGTTTAATGTGTGTTTACTAGTTGCTATTACAACTAGTAAATGTGTGGTTTATTACTTCTGTTGCTGCTTAACTGCTGATATGTTTTTGTACTCTTGTGAGCAAATGGACTGATGTATGTTTTAGCCAAAATTTTCCAAAGGGGGAGTTTGTTGGTTCTATATGTTGGCAGCAATTTTGGTAAAACCTAGAGTGTTCACAAGTTGTCACAAGTGTTGTCTTGACATAAGATAACATGTACCTGCATGATGTTTAGAATGTGATTATGTAGGATTTCACTGTGATGTCAGACCCGATGTCATGACATCTGTATACAGAACATTCAGTCTGAATGATATGTATTATTTGATTACATTTTTAATGCTAATTTATGTTTGATTGATGAGATGATTAAACGCGCTATCAATCAACAATTACAACTAGGTTGACTTATTTTCCAATGAGATATAATCAGCTGTCTTGAGAAGATATGAATAGAAAATAGTTTTAGGTTTTATGATGTCCAATCCCAACCAATTGCTTCTATATAAAGGACATGGAAAACCTGGTTTTATACACAAGAAATAACGAACGAAATATTGAGAGAGAATAAGGGTTTTAGTCTTGTGTGGACGTGTGAATTGTAAGCCATTCATTCATCCATAGATGATTGAATTGGACTAATTTTTGAGTTGTAATTTGTCCACTCTAAGCTTGTAAGCATGAGTGTGTGTTTACTTGATTGAAGCTTTTAAGCAAGATCAAGTATGTGTCTTTGAAGAGTGTCTTCTTTTCATTGTAATTCTTGTTTTATATCACTGATGTGATTGAGGGGGAGTGAGTAGGATCTCATATCTAAGAGTTCTTAGGTAGAAGTCACACGGGTAGAGATTAGGTGAAAAGACTGTAACTTGAAGTTGTTTACTGAGAGTCTTTGAACTAATTCTATTTAGTTGATTTCCTTCCTGGCTTGGTAGCCCCCAGATGTAAGTGAGTTTGCACCGAACTGGGTTAACAATTACTTGTGTCTCTTGCATTACTGTTCTTTATCTTTAATCATGTTTGTATTGTTCAGATATTAGTGTCGTGACATTACCTTCGACATCTCATATCTGATACCAGAATTTCACTTAAAAATCAAAAACATCGCATTACATGCATCATTTGCATAATCAGGTTTCTTCATCCAGATGTCTTATTAGTTCTTCTTTTGTGTGTTAGCCAGGCTGACTCATCACTACAATACTCGAGCTAATCACCAAAGAAGAATGGATCATCTTGAACAAGAGAACAAAGAACTCAAGGAAGAGATTGTTAGGCTCATTGCTTTGATGGAGTTTATTATAGCTTCCCAGAATCAACCATCTCCACCTCCTGCTTTGATGGAGTCTATTTATAGAACCACTTGTGTGGGCTTCAAGCTAAAAATCCTACTTAAGTGTATTTTGGCCCATTTCTTATAATATGCCCAAAATCACTTAAGTATTTGGTACCTTACTGTAAGACCCCAATTTTGGCCCTAAGATCCCTCATGGCCCATATCATATCATATCATGGCCTCAAGGATCATTGCATGCCCTAGCTTCCCTCCTGGTGGGTGGGTTACCTTGTGAGTGTGGTTATTGATCACCAAGCATGTTTTGCATTTGTATATCTTTGCTTTTCATATGTTTACTAACCAAAAGTACAAAAATATTGTCATCTAACCATGTTACTTGCAGCTGAAGCAATCTACAGTCAAACAGTCGAATCAGTCATTAAGCGATGGATGGTGGCCATTCTTGCAGAATTTGGGCACCATGATCATTCATCAAGAGTTCATATGAGTTGTGACATCATTTGGAATCAAGATATCAAGTGGTAGGGGCTTGGAATTCATCAGAACATGGTTCAGTCAAGCAAAACCCTAGCAAAGTAAACTGAAGTCAACCTTGGTCAACTGTGCATTTAATCAGTGATTTGATGATGGGAATTGGTCTGAGAGGTCTCATTCATGTCCATATAAACCTCATATAACATGTCAAGCACCATCATTGAAGAATTTGAAGTCAGACAAGAAATTTCCAAAAATAGAAAGTTGACCTGTAATTGGAATTTGCCAAAAATGGAAACTTCTTGATCCTAAACTTACATCATCATAAAAGCTTCAAATGAATTTTTGCCCAACATGAAAGTTGAAGATCTTGTTCTCCCATTTTCAAAAAGTCCAAGAACACTCAATTCCCATGTATGGTTGGCAAGTTATGATCAAATCATTCTCAAAAAAAATTTGAACTTCAAAGGGCCATAACTTCCAAACCATTTGGCCAAATTGGGTGGGGTTTTTTGCTACAAGTCACATTTGATGCCCTCTATCCAAATATGTCATCATAATTCACCAAAAGTTCACCAATCAAAATGGCATTTTTGAACTAGCATGAATTATTTCAAGTGAGGTGGAAAAATGACTTTGCAAAATAGCTATTTCCAACCATTTCTACCAATTGAAAGAGTTATGAAATGATGTTTGGAAGTTGTCTAGGGCCCAATTTCGTGCAGCCTCATGCACCTCCTTGCAATTTGGTTGATTTTTTGCAAAATGTCAAAATACACTCATTAACCAAATTTCCAACTAACATTTCATTAACCATGATTAACCAACACTAAACAGAGCATATATATCACATTTTCTGCTGAACAAAGCCCTAGCAGCCACTCTTACACTAACAGAAAAAACTCTTTTCTCTCAAACATCATTTTTCTTCATCTTAACTTTTACTGAAAAATTGCAAAGAGCACGAACTTGTATTGGTTGCTTCATCATTCACCATTATTTTTGAACTCTTTGCAAGCCTCGAGCCATCACTGTAGCACCATTTCCCAGCTCTGTTTCATCAACCTCCTCCCATGGCAGATCTGGAGCAAAGCTTTCTTAAGGGTTGTTGAGCCAAAAGTCTATGCTCATTCATCATCTTGGACATTTTTGCACATCTGTTGCAGCTGTTTGAGGCCAAATCATCACTGCATCACAACTGTTCTTCCAAGCAAGTACCTTTAGTTGCTTAGTTCTTTAAGAACTTGCTTTGCTTTGCTTTATAGCAATTTGCATTGAGGTATAATCCCTTTTCTTCATGTAGTCTGGAAGACCTGGCCTGTTACTTGGCCAGGCAACTGTCTGAAGTCCTCCTTAAGAGGCAATGCTTGTGTGTGTTTACATTTGTCCCAAGCAGGAAAAGTCCTTTTAATAAGGCAATTGGTAGATCAAAGAGATATGTAACCTATCTCCTACTATTCTGTGAGTCTTCTCCTTGCTCCCATTACATGGTTGTAGCATAGAGATCCAAACCCAAGATCTATCGAGTCAATAATCTGTGGAGAGAGTTCCTACTTTCTGAACTCCCACACCTTCTGATATTCAAATGCTCTCCCTGACCAGGGATAAGAGCAATGAGGCACACCCCTCATATCTTTTCATCTGCTTCACCTTAGCCCCTCAGTGGCAAGGTTAAGAGCACCATTAACCCTATTCCAGTTGGCTTCAATGCCTAACCCTTTGTGTGAGCCTAATTGTTTGGTTATAGTGTGTGCTGAATGACTTCATTGATTGATTGCTTATCTCATATACACATGTCTGCTTGCATGCTTTGTGCAATTATCATCATTAATTGATCATTAGTGCATGATCATCTCATTTGTCTTTATGACATATCTTTGTTGTTTGCCCATTGAGGACAATTGTAAGACCATTCATTGGCCATTGTTCCTGTGATATGGAAGTGAGTATAAGACCATTTCATTGGCCACTCATCTTATCTTTGCTTGATGCACTTGTTTGATTGTATGTGAGGATGCAATTGTAAGTCCCTGTAAGTTGGCATTTGCTTTCCTATGACCATATGTTGCATTTGTTGGTTGTATGTGAGGATGCAATTGTAAGCCCGTGTAATTTGGCATTTGTATTCCTATGATCATATGTTGGAGGTTAGAGTAAGCCCAGATAGATTGGCATCTGACATCCAAATTTTGTCTTTGTTGTTGGAGATTGGTATAAGCCCAGATAGATTGGCATCCGGTATCCACTTTCATTTCTTTGTTGAGGAGATTAGTATAAGTCCATAGAGTGGCCTCTGATATCCGGTTTTGTTTTAGGAGATTGGTATAAGTCCAGTGATTGGCATCCGGTATCCGCTTTTGTTGACTTTCTTATTTTGCTTTGCTTGTTTGTTATTACCCATTGCCTATTCCAAAGGACACACTTGAATCATCTTCTATATGATTTCAAGAGGTGAACATTCTAGGAATTTTTACAATCCATCTTCATCCATTCATTCCCATTATGTCCTAAACCTTTTCACACATCACTTTCAAACTTGAGATAGATATTGTGCAAACATCTTCATGCTTTTCAAATTAAAAACCTGGACCCCAAGTCCTTGACTTTTTCAAACTCCCTTTCATAATACTTCTTTTGAATCAATCTTAATCATACTTTGACCCTACTTTCATAATCACAATCAATTAACTTCACCCATTCAATTGTTTTGGCTTTGTCCATTGTTAAGCTTTTCACACATTAGCCATAGGTTTCAATTATCATTGTGGTTGACGTAAACCTCACCCTATCCTTAGTGAGTCGACTATAAGACTTCCGTACTGAAAACAGGGTTAACCCCTCTAGTACGTCGAAGCTATCCTCGCATGGTGGATGTCGGTCTTGGTCGAGTTTTCTCCCATTGATAATGAAAAGCCTCAGTGCTATTATTTTAAATTGAATCCACCAACTTTTGGAAATCTTTTAGCCGAACTACGGCGTTTTGATCCTTACCTTTGATGGAAGGTACGTAGGCAACGGGTTCATCCGTTCGAACACAAAAATAATTAACTTGTACATTCTTTTCTCATCATCCCAATCATGTTTGCACAATACTTATGTCATAACAAATAACAAATTTTATACAACAAGTGTGAAAAGGGCTCCCTAGGAGTACCTAGGACGTAGTGGGTGCCTAACACCTTCCCATTGCGTAATTTACACCTTACCCAGACTCTCTGATCTTTTTATTAGTTTTCTACGTGTAAAACTTCTTAGGCTTTTGTTTGCTTTTTAGCCAGTCCTTTGGATAAATAAAAGTGCGGTGGCGACTCGAAATTCATTGTATGCTTTGCTTATGGTTTAATCGATAAATCATATAGCGACGAATACACCGCTACAGAAAAGTGGCGACTCTGCTGGGGAAAAATCCCTGGTTGTATTGCCTACTTTTCACCCTTGTTGTGCTATATTGTTATTTGTTATATGACATATTTTTGTACCATTTGGGATGACTGTATTGATTGTAATGTTTGAATTGCTTGATATACAATTGTTGTTTGCTTTGGTGATCTGTGAGATGAGTTCTATACCCGAACTCGAGTGCACTCTAGGATAGGAGAATGGCATAATCTTGTTGACTGGTGTGGAGTATTCCTTAGCCAGTTGACTTGCAAGCCCATTCACTTGGTGGAGGTCATGTTGGATTAATAATGTCACACAAGTTATTTGTGGTTAGGCATTATTCTTTCAATCATGTGCCGCAGAAGCCAAGGACCATAGTTTACCAAACCCATCTTGGCCTATTTTTTAGGAACGTAGTGCGGAGGTCGTTCAGATGTAAGTTCTGATGCGATTGTTACGCGATACTACACTCATAAGAGTTTCTCTTGAGAATATTCTTGGAATACGAGTATTCGTTCCTCCGATAATATTCGAAAGATGGAACGATGATTATGGGAACCTCTGATAGAACATGTCTGGCAGGTTTAAACCCTAGTACATTCCCCTTGGGTGGTTCTTAACCGAGACTCCATGCTCGTGACTCTCAACAAACCCGTGATTCGTGGTTGAGTCGTTCAGACAACCTTAATATCAATGGAACCTGGGTGTTGATCAGGTATAAAACCTAAATCCCCCAAAACGGATGGTTGATATTAAGGATGTTCGAGCCGGTTCATGTACCGTTAATATCAATGGAACTTGGGTGTCGATAAGGTGAAAACCTAAATCCACCAAAATGGATGATTGATATTAGGGATACTATGAGCTTTCCCACGACCTTTGTTTGGTGTGACCTGCTTGATCCTTGAGTGTGGTTGTTGCATTCATGCATTCATGCATTCATCTGCACTTCATGTCAGCAGAAAAAGAAAATTTCCAAGGAACTCAAAGGAGTTTATTTGCAAAAATTTTCAAACATGAAAAAACCGGGAAAATTTTTTCACCTGATGTATCTGATGAGATATTCTCATATATGATAACACGAAATTATATCGCTTTTTAAGACTTAATTCAATTAAATTATTTTATCATTTACACTAATTTATCCCATTTTATCAGATATTATGCAGTATTTCTCTTCTATTTATATCAGGTACCCATTTTGAAGCAAAAGTGAAAAAGGGAAGAAAAGGAGGTGTAAAAAGCAACAAAAAGGAGAGAAAAGGAACCAAAGGCCAAAGCCCAGCCCAAAGCGCACAAGTCACCAATGCTGTGCCTGTGACGGACGTCACAGGACGCGTGACGAGCGTCACGCGAAGGAGCCTTGTGACGGACGTCACACGTAGCGTGACGAGCGTCACGCAACCCCACTACCTTTGTGGCGCAAGTATCGCCCTCAGAAGGACTTGAAGAATAACGTTAAGGAATTGGTCTCCTATATGCACGCCGTGGATATAGCCACGCTGAAGAAGGAGAGAAACGGAATGCTGCTACCAAGGCTATTATAAATAACCGTCTCACAAACCAAAAGTTACACAGTTTTTGCACGCTCAGTTTTGCGGAAGCTCTGCCAAATTTATTTTTTTTCACGCCTTTGCTTATTTTTCTTCCTTTCCAGCATCGTCCATTTTATTTATTTTATTTTGCAAGCTTTGTTTTCTTTTTCCCTTGCAATTTATTTTCCCCCGTTCTTAGCTTTTAGATATTTTTCGCGTAGTAGTTTCTACACCGGAAACTACTGGGCAACTTTATACCGGATTTAACCTTACGTTATATTCGAGTTTTTTTTATTTCCTTGATTTAATTTACTGTTTAATTGAAGAATCGAAGAACAAATCCTACCGGCTTGTGGTGGAGTGTTCAAGACCATTGTATTACGCATTCAGGTTCTTTAATTGTTATTTAATTTTTATGCTTTATTCTATTGTTTATTTGCATTGCCTGCCTGAAATGAGTCTGTGTATGCATGATATTAATTATTATTTAGTAAGCATGTCTGGCTAATTTGCCTAGGTATCGGTATGTAAAGTAAGCAGAAAGAGGGATCAAAACTAAGTCGGTCTATTCAAACTTAAAATTAGAATCAATCTTTTTACGGTCTTAACTTACAGGTTTAATAACAAGATTTTTTACAAAGGTAAAAGACATAAAGAAGTTGAAACCAACAGAGCGAGAGTTTGAGGTTTTAACTGGACAGTGTAAGTTAGTCATTAAATCTATCTCAGGGCGAGAGCAAGTTTTAGAATTAATTAAATTCTGACCTTTTTCCAAAAAGTATTTTTAAAGATTGAATGTGAGGACGAGAGTTAAGCATTTAGATTTAATTGTATAACCTAAGTCAACAGAGCGAAAGTTTGAGATAAGGGTGTTTAAAACGGTCAGTATTTTCTTAAAAAGAGTTTCTGCAACTTTATTGTTTTCAAAATATGATTTTTGACTTAATTATAAGTGACAGCAACATTAACATAAGATCATGGTTTCTTCAACAGAGCGAGAGTTTGAGATAAAACCTTTAACCAATAAAGTTAGTCGAAACGATTTATTTTAAAACCGAGAGACCGACAAGGAATTGATTCCCTAGTTTTGACGAACCACATACCGATATCCGTTTTATTAATATTTAATCTAGATATTAGTTTAGCTCTTAGCTCCCTTTTCCCCAAACAATCAAACATTTTCACCTTAGATTTACGTAGTAACCTTAGATAACGGTACATCGATTCATAAGTCCCTGTGGGATCGATATCTTTTAAAACTACGCGATAGAACTGTGCACTTGCAGTTTGTATCCCATTCTCGACTCGCACAGTCGAGCGATCAATATACGATCAAAATGCTTAAATATTTCAAAGTTTGCAAATAAAACCCTCAATTTCCTTTGAAATAAAAAACAAGCATGTGCATAAACACTTCATGCATCATTTGCATAAGCGGGTGCTTTGTTCCGGTCTCCCATCCAGGGGTCCGACCCTGCGACCTTCATTTATTTTGAAGACGCACTTTGCCGGTACTATACCAGAGCCATCTCTGCCAGATTGATGGACCGCTTTGAGCAAGAGAGTTATGGACTCAGAGAGATATTTGCCAGACTAAGTGCTGTTGATGGATTTATTCCTGGTTAACCGATCCCGGGCTGGCATTAGCTACTGTTCTGGGGCATGTAATGAGCAAGGTTTGTTCACAAGTGGAGGATTCATCCATGATGATCAACCTGAAGAAGAGGAAGCTGCTGCTATCTTGGAAGAGGATGCAGAGGACGTGAACAATTTCATCATTCCTGGTGGTGTCTGCCACAATTGGGTCGCTGTGGATGTTCCTACGGTCATTCATAAGTAAGCGTGATTTGTTCACTTTGTTCAAAACCCTTCTCCCATGCCAAAAGGAGAAGTGATGACATTGTTGGCAGCATTTAATACAATGATGTTTCATTCAATTAATGCATTGTTAAATATTTGTTTTTCCATTTGTTTTCACTTTTTGCTTTTGCATGAAATCAGTGATCACAAAAAACCATGAAAAACAAGAACAATCTTTTCATCTGCATAAATGATTTGCTTGTTTAAAATTCAAAAGCTTTTCATTATGCAGAATCATTATGCAGGGATTTCTAAACCCATTGAACATAATGATCCAACGCCATCTCCCAATCTTGAATTCCTTGCATTTGAGGCAGAGGAAGATGATGTTGAAAGGGATTCCTGACGAGATTACCCGCCTTCTTGAGCACAAAGAAGCTCATTCAGCTGTATCATGAGAATCAGCAAAACAGTTAAACTGGGGCATTACAAATGTAACGTAAAAAAAAAAAAAAAAAAAAAAAAAAGAAGAAAGAAAAGAAGAAGAGGGTGAAAAAGATGAAAAAATCAAAAATCAGGAAATTTTTTTCAAAATTTTTTCAAAAGAGAAAAAGAAAAATTATACCCTCAAGTCCCTAGTTGACTGTTGCTGAATGGATTCAGAGTCGTTATGACCAACTGAATTTGATTGAAGAGAAGCGATTAACTGCCATGTGCCATGGTCAGTTATATCAGCAAAGAATGAAGAAAGCATTTGATAGGAAGGTCAAGCCTCGTGTGTTCCGAGAAGGTGACCTCGTGCTCAAGAAAGTCTTGTCTTTCGCGCCCGATTCCAGGGGCAAGTGGACTCCAAACTACGAGGGTCCATATGTTGTTAAGAGAGCCTTTTCAGACGGAGCTTTGATGCTTACAACAATGGACGGGGAGGATTTCACTCGTCCTGTGAATTCAGATGCAGTCAAGAGATACTTTGCCTAAAAAAAAAAGGGTATATGCAAATGAAAAACAGAATAGCTCGCTAAGTTGAAAACCCGAAAGGGTGGCTTAGGCAAAAATGAGCGTCTCGGTGGAGAACCCGCAAGGGTAATCCAGGCAAAAATTAGAGACTTGAAAAAAAAAAAGAGAAAATAATATTTGCATCCCGCTAGATTGAGTACCTCACTCTGGGGCAATCTAGGCAAAAATTAGGGATTTGGCAAGTGACTGCATCCTGACAAGACTTTCTATTCCACAGTCGTCATTTCGTCAGAGGATTCTCGATTCGTCGTCAACCGAAGCTTCGAATACATCGAGATTCAAATTGGTAGAGAAAGGATCATTATGTTCAATGTAGCCCTCTTCCAATATATATCACTGATTTCAAATTTGTACAGATCTATGGAGTCTTGCTATTTGCAGGCTACCATTCCATCAAATCAATTTGAGATTTTTATCCAATTATTTGCACTCTTATTTGTTTCAATTCAACAAATGTTTTGCATGTTTTAAATTGATAAAATGTCATTGTTTTAAACAAATCAAATTTTTCAAAATTTGCTGTTTTAAACAAAGTGAATATTCACAAGGTTGAAAGGATACTCAAGAATATCTCAGTGCTCTCCCAAGGGTGGCATGATTTCCAACAGGTAAGACATTTGTTCATACTCCTGGTTTGGTTGTATCTTCTTTCTTCAAATCTTTGGTGGGGTTGTTCCTCAAACAGGGTCGTTGTTGGGGTTGTTCCCCAGTATAGTCGCAAGCAGAGTGTTGTTGAAGACTTCATTTTCTCCAGCAGCAATCTTCCCCAGCATGGGTGATCTCCTTGAAGAAGATTTGGCGGTTGATTGGTTTGTCATCTTGGTGCCCCGTCACTTTCTCAAGTGGGTCGCCTGCCCCAGACTTTATTTGTCTCCTCAGCACAGTCACAAGTAGAGCTGTTATTGATATCCCCATCGGAGTCGCGAGCAGAGTTGTTGTCACTCTTCCCAGTGCAGTTGCCAGCGGAATTGTCTGTTTCCTCAGCATGATCACTTTCTTTTTAAAGACTCGGTAAGTCAGCGGTTTGATACCCGGTACTTTACCTTTTCCCCGGCGAAGTCGTCTGCGGAATTGTTGCTATCTCTCCATCCGAGTTTTTCTCTTCAGCAGAGCAGGGTTTATTTTCCTATTCAGTGGTTGATTGGGTTGATATCCCAATATTTCAACCATCTTTTCCTCAGAGTAGTCTGCAGAATGTTTGTTGTGGCAGCTTCGCCTGCTGAATGCTCCTTCGATCCCCAGTATGGTAGGATGATGACTCTAGCATCCAGAGAACGGATTGATTTCCTGACTGATTGTGATCCCCAGTAGAGTGGCTTATATTGCAGAATCTACTTGTTGTGATCAGTTTGCTATGTGTATTCTCCCCAAGTAGAGTGGTTCGTTGCAGAATCTACTTGTGTGGTACATTCTCCCTCAGTGGGTTGTTCCCCAGCGGAGTTATGTGGAGTTGCTTCTACAGCAGTTTGTGTTTGTACAACACACTTCTTTGTTTCTCAATTAACACTGGGATCCCCGGCAGATACTTTGGGACTTCTCTTGTTCCCCTACAGATTTGTCTTGGTGGCTGCTTTGCCCGTTGTGACTTTCTGTACCTGGATTGGGTTGTTTCCTGATATCTCTGATCCTCTGCTTCTCCAGCAGTACCCGCAGATCTTTGCTTTACAGCATGTAGATCTCCGCAGATTAACTTTCCAGTTGGTTTTCCCCTGGAAGTATAATACCGGGCGTTTAGTTCCTGGACCTGTTTGTGTTAGAACTGTCTGTTTTGTCAGCATTTATCAAACATAAATCACGCATATTCATGCATACTCATAAACATTCAGATATTCATGTTGCATTTTTCGCCATATATCCTTTGTTTGTTGTCTCCTGCAACGGGTGATATAGATCTTCTCTATAGATCTCCCCTAGCAGATGTCGGGTGTCAAAATCTCTCCATATAGAGTCAACCCCATAAGCAGAAAGTGTTGGTCTTTCCTTCTGCAGTTCCCCACCGAGATATATCCTCGTGGATGACGGTTTCTTCCGTTTCCTCCCAACACATATATTGGGACGGATTTTCCTATTTGAGTTACATCCTCATTAGGACATGTCTTGATTCAGTCCGTCTTTTCGGATTATTCCCGAGTTGACTACTTGTCAAATGTCTTGTGCTTCCCAGTGGGTTGTTCCCCAGCGAAGTAGTTTTGGGCCTCTACCCTCATACCGGTAGTTATAAGTCCTATTTTTCCTGGCTTTCTTGACAGAATTTGTGGTTATACGCCTTTTATTCCCCAGCCAGAGTTTTGGTTTTCTACCTCATACCGGTAGTTGTAAATCCTATTTTCCTGCTCTCCAGCAGTTTGTGGTTTGTTAAACCCTATTTTGGTTTCCTGTGCGGATTTGTGATTTATTCTATCCCCACGCGGAGTTGCTGGTCTTCTACCCCGTATTCGGTAGATGTAAACCCTAATTTTGTGGTCACCTCCACCCTTTTGGCCTTCTGCCTACAAACCAACAGTCGTAAGTCCTATCTTTGCGGTTTTTTCTACCTACAAACCGGTAGTTGTAAACCCCGTTCTCTCCCCTTGCAGAGTTAACTTTGTTGTTCATCCCAACCGATGACAATTCCCTCTTTGTGGTTATCTTCATCTAATGTTTGATGTTGATTTTTTCCTTCGCTTGGATAAGTTGCTCAGATAAGCACTTATATCCCCAGCAAGTCTTTTGTGGATAATTGCCGTATGCTAGCAATTTCATCCCCAGCGGGTCCTTTCACCTTTTGTCAGTGATTGTGTTCCCCGGATCATTGATTATCATCAATGCATCCCAGCGAGTCTTCTTTCATTTACCCCCTTTATTGGTAATGTCTGTTGCTCCCTTTGATTGGTCATCATTATATACCTAGTTTGGTATCCCGATGCCTTTCTTTTCGGTTGATTTATCCTTTATTAACCCAGTAACCGGTTGTGGATAATCTTCCATGCGAGTGTATTATTCACGGTCTGCCGGTAATGAATAATATATCTCATGCACTCTTCAGTCGAAGCCTTTTGCGTTTTCGTTGTTGAGTAAGATTCATTATTTCCCTTTGCGGAGTCGAATATTTCTTTGTTGTCGGATAATTGCCGGATGCTTGCAATTTATCCCTTTGAGTTGTCTTTCGTTTACCCGGATGCTTGGTATCGATTGTCTCTCTTTTTGGTTAGTCACCTATTATATACTTCGGTATCTCTGGTGTCTTTTCCTTTCGAGTATATTATTCACGGTCTGCCGGTAATGAATAATATGTCTCATGCGCTCTTTGGTTGGAGTCCTTTGTTGATCTTCCCCAGTCGAGTAAGATTCGTATTCTTTGTAGAATCGAATATCCATCCTTTAACCAGTTTGTGTTCTGGATGATGAGTGTTTTGGCATATATACCAACTCACGTTTTCGGTAGATCACCTATTATATACTTATCTCTGGTGTTTCTTACCATGCGAGTTTATTATCTACGTTCTGACGGTAATAGATAATAAATCTCATGCGAGTTTTCTTATCCACGGTCTGCCGGTAATGGATATTGTATCTCATGCACTCTTTGGGTTTGTGTCCCCAGTTGAGTAAGATTCGTTTTCCCGTTGTGGATTCGAATGTCCATCCTGTAAGTCGATTTGCTTTTTCAAGCCCTCCTTTCGGATGATGAGTGTTTTGGCATATATACCAATTCACGTCTTTGGTTAGTCACCTATTATATACTTCGGTATCTCTGGTGTCTTTTCCTTTCGAGTATATTATTCACGGTCTGCCGGTAATGAATAATATGTCTCATGCACTCTTGGATTAATCTTTTGATTGTTTTCTCCGCAGAGTAAGATTCATATTCCTTGTGGAATTGAATAACCGTCCTATAAACAAGTCTGCTGTTCTAGCTTTCTTCAGGATGATGAGTGTTTTGGAACACAAACCAATTCACGATTTCAGATCTTATCCTATAAACAACCTACAACCCGGTTCAGGATAATTTTCCATGCGAGTACATTATCTACGTTTTGACGGCTATAGATAATATATCTCATGCACTCTTTTGCCGAACACTTTGTTTGTTTCCCCAACTGAGTAAGATTTGCATTCTTTACAGAATCAAATATCCATCCTATAAACAAGTTTGCTTTCGCTCTCTTCAGGATGATGAGTGTTTTGGAACACACACCAACTCACGCTTTGGTCGGTCACCTGTTACATACCTACAACCCGGTATCCTTGGTGTTCCTTCCTTTCTGCTCCCTATTATGACCTCGGTCCCTTGTGGAGTCAGATTTTCCTGAGGTTATGTACCTTTTCCAGGTCTTTCTCAGATGTTTGGTTGATTGATATCTCTCACCCTTATACCGGTCTTAGATATTCATTCTTCCTGAGTTTGTTACCCTTATACCGGTAACACCTCATTCTTTGGTGCTTCCTCAGTGAAGTTTTCCTTTTGCTTCTCCCCAGGAGTCAGCTTGTGTCTTTCCAATGGATTTATTTTCCTTTGGAGTTCTTTTCCCTAGTGTGACTCCTTCACTCCCTTGTGAGGTCTCCAATCTGATTTCTGTTTCCCTAATCAGAGTCGTGTCTTGTTCACGCTGTGTCAGTTTTGTTTATCCCCAACAAGAGTCTTGTTAGAGTCTCTATTCCTGGTGAGTGTATTACTCCGATGGATCGTCTTTTCTTCTGTGTGAATCATATTCCCCACAGAATTTGTGTCTTTTGCATTCATACATTTGCATCATGAGGTCTCTTAGGGACCAAAATTCATCTCATTACTGTTATTTAAGCCCATTCTACCGCGTCGAGATGAAGATTTCTAAACTTCACTTCTCCGGCTAGAATGACCTTAAATAGGGGCATCTGTAAGACCCCAATTTTGGCCCTAAGATCCCTCATGGCCCATATCATATCATATCATGGCCTCAATGATCATTGCATGCCCTAGCTTCCCTCCTAGTGGGTGGGTTACCTTGTGAGTGTGGTTCTTGATCACCAAGCATGTTTTGAATTTGTATATCTTTGCTTTTCATATGTTTACTAACCAAAAGTACAAAAATATTGTCATCTAACCATGTTACTTGCAGCTGAAGCAATCTACAGTCAAACAGTCGAATCAGTCATTAAGCGATGGATGGTGGCCATTCTTGCAGAATTTGGGCACCATGATCATTCATCAAGAGTTCATATGAGTTGTGACATCATTTGGAATCAAGATATCAAGTGGTAGGGGCTTGGAATTCATCAGAACATGGTTCAGTCAAGCAAAACCCTAGCAAATTCAACTGAAGTCAACCTTGGTCAACTGTGCATTTAATCAGTGATTTGATGATGGGAATTGGTCTGAGAGGTCTCATTCATGTCCATATAAACCTCATATAACATGTCAAGCACCATCATTGAAGAATTTGAAGTCAGACAAGAAATTTCCAAAAATAGAAAGTTGACCTGTAATTGGAATTTGCCAAAAATGGAAACTTCTTGATCCTAAACTTACATCATCATACAAGCTTCAAATGAATTTTTGCCCAACATGAAAGTTGAAGATCTTGTTCTCCCATTTTCAAAAAGTCCAAGAACACTCAATTCCCATGTATGGTTGGCAAGTTATGATCAAATCATTCTCAAAAAATTTTTGAACTTCAAAGGGCCATAACTCCCAAACCATTTGGCCAAATTGGGTGGGGTTTTTTTGCTACAAGTCACATTTGATGCCCTCTATCGAAATATGTCATCATAATTCACCAAAAGTTCACCAATCAAAATGGCATTTTTGAACTAGCATGAATTATTTCAAGTGAGGTGGAAAAATGACTTTGCAAAATAGCTATTTCCAACCATTTCTACCAATTGAAAGAGTTATGAAATGATGTTTGGAAGTTGTCTAGGGCCCAATTTCGTGCAGCCTCATGCACCTCCTTGCAATTTGGTTGATTTTTTGCAAAATGTCAAAATACACTCATTAACCAAATTTCCAACTAACATTTCATTAACCATGATTAACCAACACTAAACAGAGCATATATATCACATTTTCTGCTGAACAAAGCCCTAGCAGCCACTCTTACACTAACAGAAAAAACTCTTTTCTCTCAAACATCATTTTTCTTCATCTGAACTTTTACTGAAAAATTGCAAAGAGCACGAACTTGTATTGGTTGCTTCATCATTCACCATTATTTTTGAACTCTTTGCAAGCCTCGAGCCATCACTGTAGCACCATTTCCCAGCTCTGTTTCATCAACCTCCTCCCATGGCAGATCTGGAGCAAAGCTTTCTTAAGGGTTGTTGAGCCAAAAGTCTATGCTCATTCATCATCTTGGACATTTTTGCACATCTGTTGCAGCTGTTTGAGGCCAAATCATCACTGCATCACAACTGTTCTTCCAAGCAAGTACCTTTAGTTGCTTAGTTCTTTAAGAACTTGCTTTGCTTTGCTTTATAGCAATTTGCATTGAGGTATAATCCCTTTTCTTCATGTAGTCTGGAAGACCTGGCCTGTTACTTGGCCAGGCAACTGTCTGAAGTCCTCCTTAAGAGGCAATGCTTGTGTGTGTTTACATTTGTCCCAAGCAGGAAAAGTCCTTTTAATAAGGCAATTGGTAGATCAAAGAGATATGTAACCTATCTCCTACTATTCTGTGAGTCTTATCCTTGCTCCCATTACATGGTTGTAGCATAGAGATCCAAACCCAAGATCTATCGAGTCAATAATTTGTGGAGAGAGTTCCTACTTTTTGAACTCCCACACCTTCTGATATTCAAATGCTCTCCCTGACCAGGGATAAGAGCAATGAGGCACACCCCTCATATCTTTTCATCTGCTTCACCTTAGCCCCTCAATGGCAAGGTTAAGAGCACCATTAACCCTATTCCAGTTGGCTTCAATGCCTAACCCTTTGTGTGAGCCTAATTGTTTGGTTATAGTGTGTGCTGAATGACTTCATTGATTGATTGCTTATCTCATATACACATGTCTGCTTGCATGCTTTGTGCATTTATCATCATTAATTGATCATTAGTGCATGATCATCTCATTTGTCTTTATGACATATCTTTGTTGTTTGCCCATTGAGGACAATTGTAAGACCATTCATTGGCCATTGTTCCTGTGATGTGGAAGTGAGTATAAGACCATTTCATTGGCCACTCATCTTATCTTTGCTTGATGCACTTGTTTGATTGTATGTGAGGATGCAATTGTAAGTCCCTGTAAGTTGGCATTTGCTTTCCTATGATCATATGTTGCATTTGTTGGTTGTATGTGAGGATGCAATTGTAAGCCCGTGTAATTTGGCATTTGTATTCCTATGATCATATGTTGGAGGTTAGAGTAAGCCCAGATAGATTGGCATCTGACATCCAAATTTTGTCTTTGTTGTTGGAGATTGGTATAAGCCCAGATAGATTGGCATCCGGTATCCACTTTCATTTCTTTGTTGAGGAGATTAGTATAAGTCCATAGAGTGGCCTCTGATATCCGGTTTTGTTTTAGGAGATTGGTATAAGTCCAGTGATTGGCATCTGGTATCCGCTTTTGTTGACTTTCTTATTTTGCTTTGCTTGTTTGTTATTACCCATTGCCTATTCCAAAGGACACACTTGAATCATCTTCTATATGATTTCAAGAGGTGAACATTCTAGGAAGTTTTACAATCCATCTTCATCCATTCATTCCCATTATGTCCTAAACCTTTTCACACATCACTTTCAAACTTGAGATAGATATTGTGCAAACATCTTCATTCTTTTCAAATTAAAAACCTGGACCCCAAGTCCTTGACTTTTTCAAACTCCCTTTCATAATACTTCTTTTGAATCAATCTTAATCATACTTTGACCCTACTTTCATAATCACAATCAATTAACTTCACCCATTCAATTGTTTTGGCTTTGTCCATTGTTAATCTTTTCACACATTAGCCATAGGTTTCAATTATCATTGTGGTTGATGTAAACCTCACCCTATCCTTAGTGAGTCGACTATAAGACTTCCGTACTGAAAACAGGGTTAACCCCTCTAGTACGTCGAAGCTATCCTCGCATGGTGGATGTCGGTCTTGGTCGAGTTTTCTCCCATTGATAATGAAAAGCCTCAGTGCTATTGTTTAAAATTGAATCCACCAACTTTTGGAAATCTTTTAGCCGAACTACGGCGTTTTGATCCTTACCTTTGATGGAAGGTACGTAGGCAACGGGTTCATCCGTTCAAACACAAAAATAATTAACTTGTACATTCTTTTCTCATCATCCCAATCATGTTTGCACAATACTTATGTCATAACAAATAACAAATTTTATACAACAAGTGTGAAAAGGGCTCCCTAGGAGTACCTAGGACGTAGTGGGTGCCTAACACCTTCCCATTGCGTAATTTACACCTTACCCAGACTCTCTGATCTTTTTATTAGTTTTCTACGTGTAAAACTTCTTAGGCTTTTGTTCGCTTTTTAGCCAGTCCTTTGGATAAATAAAAGTGCGGTGGCGACTCAAAATTCATTGTATGCTTTGCTTATGGTTTAATCGATAAATCATATAGCGACGAATACACCGCTACACTTACCATATTTCGTCTCCCACTTAAGTGCACCGTACCTTACGGTGTTCCTTAGTTACCCTATCTCTCATCAATCCGTCCTTTGTGTGTGACCCTATAGGTTTTCGCGGCGTTGGCAATTATATTAAATCACGCATTTAACATAATAAACAGTGAGCGGTATCTAGCAACACATCACTGCTACCCAAGTCACGAAAATGTCATGTGATCTGACAAAACCTCCTGTGATAATAATTATGTGTATAATTACCCCTTTGCCCATATGTCTATATTGAACACAAGGTATAGACCGTGTCACCCTTGTCCAGTTCAATATTGGGTCCATAGACATTTATCCTGTTACGCAGGATTGGCAAATTCCATCTAGGACACTCATGTCCCTCAGCATGCTTCGTGGAGTACTCATAAACTGTCTTTATGGTCATCCAGTTACGGATAACGTTGGATCAGTAATAAAGCACTCAACTCTACATCTAGGATCCATAGTGGTTTCAGGTCGAAGAGTGGTATACACTATTATCACTATGAGAATAACTTATGACACTTTGCATAACTTTCTATATAGTATTCTCATAGCGGGTCAATCCGGTATAAATATTACTCCTAATATTCATACCTATGTTTAAGACTTGATAACTCTTTATCCATGATCCATGAGAGGTGATCATCAGTCTACAAACATAATAGTCTTAATGCTTTAATGTTATCCCACTTCACATTAAAGCTCGACTACGGATACTTTAAGAACAGTGCCCTTATGTTTAATGTGTTCTCATGATTAAGTCACACTTAATACATTAAACGGACTATCTATTCCAGGGACTTTATTAATCAACCATAATAAAGAAAATGCCTTTAAATAATTCGATACAAGTACCAAAAGTATTGGCCTCTAGGGCTTACACCAACATGATCATTATGAAGCTATTATTTTGAACCTGTGACTTGGGGAGTTCATCTGCTACATGAGCTAATTTGAAGAAGATCATGGAGTGGCTAAGCTTGGATGTGGCCATATTTATTTGATGCCTTGCTCTTCAAGTTAATATTGTATGCATTGTTTGTTACTTGATTCTAATATCAAATGGAATTTTGGGTTTCTATATGGCATTCTTGCCAATTGGATTGCTACCCATCAGTCAAATCTTTTCAACTCTTAACTTTTAATTTTATGCATAGGATTAGCCTCTCCATCTCCTCCCCATTTCTTTAATTTCAAAATCTCTTCCTCCTTTCAAAAAAACTTCTTTGTTTAAACTTGTTATTTTCTAACTTTTGACCACTTTGCAAGATAGAAACTTTGGCCTTATGCCATTGCATTTTCAAACTTCTTTTCTTAATCAAACTTGTAAATAGACTTAACTATACTTGACCTAAACTTTCAAAAGCCAAAAAAAAAAGAACTAACACACTCAAACCATTTTTAGGCCTTTGTGCCTTTCAAACTTTATTTTTGATTAAAAGCAATACATCCACTTTGAAATTTGTATCACGAACTATGAGGTTTTGATCCCTCATTTTTATGTTGGTACGTAGGCACAAGTCCAAGGTCTTGTCACACACAAAAATATAATTAATGAATTCTTTTCTTATCCCCTCACTCTATTTGTTTGTAAACATCATTTTTGTACAAAATACATATGCACACAAAAAAGGGCTCCCTAGGAGTACCTAGGACACTTTGGGTGCTAACACCTTCCCTCTGTGTAACCAACCCCCTTACCTGTAATCTCTGACATTTTATTAGTTTTGATTTGAAAACTTCTTTTTGTTCGTACTTTTTCCCTTTTCCCTTGGAAAGAATAAAAGTGTGGTGGCGACTCTTGTTATTTGATGTCTTGCTTATCCATAGCTTGACGATCATGAATTTACCGCTACAACGTGTTTCACCAATTTATCCAATTCATTCCTTTCCATAACTTATAGATCTTCGAATGTATAATGAATCTTAGATAGAAAAATATCTAACCACAACTGCAATAGTTGTCAGATGTTGTAGCATACAATAAAACATGTCTTGTTGATGAAGATTAGATGTTGTAACAAACATGTTGGAACATCGTTTTCCACATGTTACACCAGAGCACCCCAAATGACTCTTTTTCATATAAGTCTTCTTTATAGAGTACTTATTGGACAAAATATTCCTTGAATGTGCATTCAATCAATCTTCTTTGACTGAAACAAATCCAAATCTTTTCTAGTTGATTTTGGATTATCAACACAAACTTCTTCCTAAATGCAAAACTCTAGATCATCCGAAGAAGTCAACACCTTAACACTTCTGAAGGACATCTAAAGATAGTAAGAACCCTTAAGCCTCTTGCTTAAATAGTTCTGTCAAGCACTTTAGCCAAACAACTCTTACAACTAGTTTTGCCAAGCACTTTAGCCAAACAACTCTTGCTTAACTAGTTCTATCAAGCACTTTAGCTGACAACTTTTCTTGGCAACAAAATCAGATGTTGTAACACATGATGGAACATCTTGTTCCACATGTTGCATAAAATATATCTTGTTCATATGTTTTTACCTAATATAGTCAATCCAAGAGGAACAACAATCTCCCACTTTGGAAAATTTTGGCTAAAATAACTACAAGATTCGTTCTTCATGAATTAGAAAAAGTAGCACATCATATCACCCAAGAGGATCAATAGAGAAAACAACAGTAGGAGAAGTAGCATAAAAATTAGGTGATTGCTACACATCAGATTGCTGCACATCAAGATATCAATTCTATTACTCCCCCTTTTTGCCATAATTTGGCAAAGGCAGTGGAAGGACATTTATCTTTAGAGTTTAGAGTAGTATCCATCCCAAAGTAGCATTCAAAGTAGCAACATCACAAATAGTAACATAGAGTCAGAAGATACAAGTAGCTACACACAGTAGTCAATGCTCCACAACAGACAATCATGTAGACAAAATGTCAGTCATCATGAATACACAATTACTAGTTAAGTCAGAATCAATAGTAGATACTACTAACACATATATAAGCATACACAATGAGGACGAGATCTCGGGCCCGATGCTTCTGCGTGTGTACACACACAAGATAGTAAAAAATTGAACCCAAAACACCAAATAAAAACTATTCACACTGTAAGACCCCTATTTTGACCCTAAGATCCCTCATGCAATTTCATCATAAGAATTAGCATGGGGATCATACCTTGACATCCTCCTTACCCCTTTTCATTGGGTTTATTTTGGGAGAGATCACCAAGCACTTTGTGATTGTATCATACTTGTATTTTATCATTTCACTAACCAAAATACCAAAAATATGTCTTTGCATTTGTCTAACTCTTTTGTAGGAAGGGCATGATCTCATTGATTCATCAAGTTCACATCTAGGGTTTGAGACCCTCATGAACAAAGAGCACAACCAAGAATTGATTCAATAATGGTTACAAGCATCATATATGAGTCCCAATGTTCTCTACATATTATATTGATCGAGTTTTCTTCAAGAGTTTGAGGGTGATTTGCCATGGAAACCCTAATTTGATTAGGTAGCTTGAGTAACTTCTCCAATAAGTTATCTCACCAATTGATCAAATTTCTCAAGGGACACTTAAAAATTCTTCATATTATGCATATATGATCTACCATGAGCCAAGAAAGTCAAGAGATGTGGAAGTTAGCAAGTTGGTTGATGGTTGTTGGCCAGATGGATTCATCTGATCAAAACTGGGTCTCCCTAGACCCTATCTCCTACAATTTTAACCATATGAAAATTATTCCAAGATAAAACTTACTTAAAATGTAACAACTTTCATGTTGACACCTAGAGCTAGTTTTGCTTGGAAAATCATTTTCTATGTTGAAACATTATAGGTCATTTTGTCTAAACCATAATTTGAAAGTCAACTTCCCAAGGCCATAACTTGCTCAATTTTTATGATAGCAAATATTTCCAAGTTTCACAATCAAATTCAATGTGTCTATATCAACTTTGATGTTTGAAGTGGGAGCTAATTCAACTTTTTTGAGCATGTGATATGAGGTTACATTATAGGTCCCTTTTGACCTATACCATTGATCAAGTGATTTTTCCAAACTTCAAAAATGCATAAATCTATCATTTCAAATCCAAATGACATGAAACTAGTGACCATTTTAAAGTTCTTTGAGAGAGCTACAACTTTGATGAAGACACTTTTCTCATTTGAAGCTCATATAAAAAGTTAGGCAAGGTGGAATATTGAAACATATGGCTTGACACTTAGAAAATTTTGATATGTCAAAAATTTCCAAACTTCCACCTCAAATTTCTCCAAGTTCCAAGCTCTAAATTGAAAACTGTTGAACATGAAAGTTGTTCCTCTTGATCTCACCTTTCCAAAGAGCTCAAATTCATACATTTTGGACAAGGAGTGCATAGGTTGCGCATGGCATGAACATGGTGATATCACTTGGCAAGGATCAAACTTCAAACCTCAATGCACACTTGCCTTGCAATCCAAGCTTAATTCAGACCATCCAACATTCATTTGTGGATCTCAAGCAATGATTTCATGGGCCTATGTGCGCCCATGCACCCTTGCATCACCATTTGCAAAAATTAGAAACTGATTTGAAGTGTGCAATTATCAACTATTTTGGCTATAAATAGAGCTTTAATTACTTATAAATGGACACCTTTGCGCCAGCTTTGATCCCCCATCTCAAACCCTCACTTTGCAAAGGATAAGCCTGAGAAATTCTTTTTAATTTGAGGTTGAATTTCCACTGTTTTGAAATTCAAATCTCCCGGAATCCATAGCCATTCAAGCATCTAATCCCTCTTCTACAAACAAGTGGAATGAGACCAAGCACAAGCAAGATCAAGATCAGTTGAATCCCGACCTCCATTGAAGGTATTTTCCAGAAATTTTGAACTCTTTGATTCTCTCAAATTCTTGCACAATTCTATTGATTCTTTGGTTGTCTGAAGTCCTACCAATGTAGGCAAGAAGATTGAGTTGCTTTGAGGCCAAATCGAAGCAACTCAGTTCATGTACCTCAAATTTCAACTCCATGTATCTCTCAATATACTTGGAGTTAGAGTGAATTGAGGCCAAATTCGAGCTCAGTGCCATTTTTTCTTTAAGATCATGTCCTTGTTTTTAATTTTGGTGATGGTTGATGGTGGACCAGTCCGGTGAGGTCCACCGGAGAAGATGAACCACATGATCCATTCATTTTGTTTTAATCCTGGGCGTTGGTTTTGATTACCAAAGTTGCCAAGTGCTGACTAAGGACTATCGTGGATAGCGCGCTCCTGGCCACTTGATATGCCACCTCAATTAATGAGGGAGATCAAGTGGTCCACGTTTTTTCTGATATTTTAATTTTCATTTTAATTGCATTATTTTCAATAATTCATATTAAATTCAATATTGATCCAAAAAATATGGGACTTTCACAAAAAAAATTCAAATATTTTTCTCTTTCATATTCTGAATTAAAATTATTTTTTAGATCATTATTAATATTTTTCATGAATTAATTGATTTTGCATTTGTTTTTAATTGTTTAAAAATATTTTTAAATCTCCAAAAATCATGAAATTTTTTCTCCAAGGTCCTTTGACCTTGTTTGACCTATGATAAATCTCTTGGCCATTTCTTTGGTGTTTTGATGAGATTTTAGAAATTGGACAAACCATATTCAATTTAAATGCACTGTTTTATTATATTTAATTGAATAAATGCCAAATAAATTTGTTGACCAATTGTGATGACTTTGTTTATGTTTGAAGCTTGTTGTTGGGCCTTGGTCAAGGTTGATTTGATTTTGTTAAATTAATATCATTGGGATTAGGGGATTGATGGAATGTACATTCCATCTTCCAAAATGAATGAATGATACTAATTTGGTAAAAGTCCTCCTTTGACCAATTTGTGATTTCATTCATCGCCTTCCCACTTCATCTTATTCCTTTTATTCATTCATTCACTCCATTTGGCCTATGACATCTCAAAGTCCTAATGCTAGTTGATTGAAAAATTGACATGAGTATGGATGAGATTAGGCCACACCTTTTGCATATTCTTTTTGTGTGTGGTATGTTTCATGAGTATAGTCCATTATACTATGTCTCTAACATGCATTAACACCAAAACTCTATTGCCCGACCTCAAATAGCTGTGACTTCTACATAATTCCAATTACGATTGCTTAACATAACGCTAAATTTGTGACATAAAAGGCATAAGCATTCTAGTTAATGAGATTGTAACTCTCCCCTTTTTCATGGTATTATGTGGAAACTTGGTCTTCTTTCCTTCCTTTGGAAGATGTTTTGGTTCAAGGATCCATGCTTGTGATAAGTGGGTTGAGTGTTCTCCAAAGAATATCTTGAAATGAAAAGAAAAAACAAAACAATATTAACTCTTAACCTACTAACTAATAACTTTTAATTTCAAGCCTTTACTTTAATGCAATTTACTTTTAACACTTTATTTCATTTGCCATTGTTCATATCATTCTAATTGTTTATGTTAATGCAATTTTCACTTTGTCCATTTGGACCATATTGTGTGATATATTTTGCTTGTGTATACTTTGCTTGTTTGTGTGGTCTTTGACCATTAATGTACATAATAATAACAAAAACCCTAAAAAACTTTTGAGTGGATTGTTGGCTTGATCTTGGACAAATGGACTTAGAATCTAGGCAACCTTCCTATGCTAATGGATTTGGCCAACGCCAACTTGTTGAAGAACCAAGTGCTTGCAATTTGAAATTCATCTGATACATCTCTAAGTTCATCTGCAACATGATCATTGTGAAGCTGTTATTTTGAACCTGTGACTTGTGGAATTCATCTGTTACATGGGATATTTTGAAGAAGATCATGGAAGGGATAAGCTTGGATGTGGCCATCTTTATTTGATGCCTTGCTCTTCAAGATAATATAATTGTGCATTTGTATATTGCTTGATTCTAAAAGTCCGAGGGAATTCTGTGTTTCTATTGACATTCTTGTCTATTGGATTGCTACCCATTTGGTCAGATCTTTTCAACTCTAAACTTTTAAATTTGTGCATAGGATAGTCTCTTCATCTTCTCCCCATTTCTTTAATTTCAAAATCTCTCCCTCCATTTTTTCAAAATCTTCTTTGTGTGAACTACTTTTGTTCTAAACTTTGACCGCTTTTTGCAAAAAGATAGAAACTTTGGCCTTATGCCATTGCATTTTCAAACTTTTTTCTAAATCAAACTTGTAAATAAAATTAACTATACTTGACTTAAACTTTCAAAAAGCCAAAAAGAACTAACTCATTCAAACCATTTTTAGGCCTTTGTGCCTTTCAAACTTAAATTTTGTTAAAATCAATGCATCCATTTTGAAATTTGTATCACGAACTACGAGGTTTTGATCCCTCATTTTTATGTAGGTACGTAGGCACAAGACCGAAGGTCTTGTCAAACACAAAAAAATAATTAATAAATTCTTTTCTCATCCCCCCATTCTATTTGTTTGTAAACATCACTTTGTACAAAAATACATATGCACACAAAAAGGGCTCCCTAGGAGTACCTAGGACACTTTGGGTGCTAACACCTTTCCTCTGTGTAACCAACCCCCTTACCTGTGATCTCTGACTTTTATTAGTTTTTATTTGAAAACTTCTTAGTTTTTGGGTTTTGTTCATACTTTTTCCCTTTTCCCTTGGAAACAATAAAAGCGCGGTGGCGACTCTTGTTATTTGATCTTTAGCTTGTTAATAGCTTGATGATCATGAATTTCCGCTATAGAAATTAAGTGGCAACTCTGCTGGGGAGTAGTCTACAGTGGGTTTAGCCTACTTTTTGTGTGAATATATTTGTATATATGTGATGTTTGTATATGTATGTGTGATATAATCTGCTTGTTGTGTTTGGTGATCTCTGAGTGGTTAGATAAGTTCTAACCTGAACTTGAGTGCAATTAAGATAGGAGGACGGTATAGTCATGTTCGACTTGTGTGGGGTAGCCCTTAACAAGTTGGCTTGAGATCCATCTACTCAGTGGCGACTTCTTTGGATTTGGAAATGTCACACAAGTATTTATGGTTAGGCATTAATACCTCTAATTGGGTCAGAGCAGCTGAGGACCTTAGAACATTTAAACCATCTTGGCCTATTTAGGACGTAGTGTGGAAACTTTTCAAGTGTAGACTTGATAACAGTTGTTACGCGATACTACACTCAGACGAGTTTCTCTTGAGAATATTATGGGTCGATGAGTCAATCATCTTAATCTGTAATATCCGATAGATGGAATTAAGACTCTGGGAACTTTTTAGAACATGATCTATAGGGTTTTTATCCTTAGTTCACTCCTTTGGGATGGTTCTTACCCATACTCCATGCTCGTGACTTACAACAAACCCTTGATTTTTGGTTGATCCAATCAAGTCTTGTCAATATCAATGGAACTTGGGTGTTGATAAGGTGTAAACCATAATCCACCAAAATGGATGATTGATCTTGACAATGACTTGATTCATCCCTTGACCTTTGTTTGCCTTGTGTGTGATCCCTTATTTGTGATTGTTGCATTCATGCATTCATGCGCATCATAACATTCATCACACGAAAATTTCAAGGAACTAATGTATCATTTGCAAATATTTTCAGACCCTGGATTATGGACGAAGGAACACTAAGAAGTACAGTTTCAGATGTCCCGACTTGAAAGAGTTAAGGAAGCTAGCATCTTTTGTATTAGATCCGTTGTACTTCAAACAACATCATGGGAAGCTTCTGTCAATCTTGTCTGCTGATGTGGTTAAAGGACTCTTGAGTGTGCTAGTGCAGTTCTATGATCCTCTCTACCATTGTTTCACTTTCCCAGATTTTCAGCTTGTGCCTACATTGGAGGAATATTCTCATCTTTTGGGGATACTTATTTCTAGTAGAGTTCCTTTTAGTGGATTGGAGGAGATTCCCCGATCTAATATTATTGCTAAAGCTCTTCACTTGAAAAAGTCTGAGATAGAGGCTCATTGGGTCAAGAAAGGAGGGTTATTTGGGTTGCCATCTGTTTTCCTCATCCAGGAAGCTACTAC
This sequence comes from Lathyrus oleraceus, assembly GCF_024323335.1. Lineage (NCBI taxonomy): Eukaryota > Viridiplantae > Streptophyta > Magnoliopsida > Fabales > Fabaceae > Lathyrus > Lathyrus oleraceus. The sequence continues at coordinate 140,521,310 of NC_066585.1, read as the reverse complement.
TTTTTCTCAAGCTGGTAATGTGGATGGTTTTGAAGCTATCTTTGTATTGTTCATCTATGGATTAGCTTTGTTCCCTAACATTGACGGTTTTGTTGATGTTGACGCCATTAGACTTTTCTTGATTGGGAATCCTATGCCTACTTTGTTGGGTGATATGTATTTCTCTTTGCATCTAAGGAATTCTAAAGGTGGTGGAACTATTGTCTGTTGTATCCCTCTTTTGTACAAGTGGTTTATTTCGCACTTGCCTCAGACGCCTGCTTTTGTGGAGAGCAAACAATGTCTAAGGTGGTCTCAGAGACTTGTGTCTCTCACTATTGATTATATAGTTTTGTATGATCCGTCTTTGAGCAGTTTGGAGATTATTGATAGGTGTGTGCCTCTCATTGGTACACAAGGAGGAATTAACTACAACACTGCTTTGGCTCATCGTCATGGGTTCCCCTTGAGAGACAAACCTAGTAACATGTTGTTAGAAGGACTTTTCTATCACAAGATTAAAGATCCCTAACATTTGAAACAGAAGATTGTGCATGCTTGGTAGAATGTGCATAGGAAAGGAAGATCCGAGCTTGGTCCGGGAAATTGTGTAGCTTAGGAAGCTTACACTCTTTAGGTGAAGTAGAGAGCTGTGGAGTTGAAGATGCCTTATTCTTATGAAAGACCTATGTCTATCGTCGTGGTTGAGCCATTAACTCTCCCTAACCAAGATGTAGAGGAGTTGGAAGACGCGCTCGTCAAGATGAAGCAAGAGAAGGATATATGGGAAGAGCGTTTCCATGCTTTGAGTAAGAAGCATGAAGAGTTGCAGTTGGAGTCTATGGACAAAGCTGCACTTATTGAGCTACTTGAAGACCGAGTGACAAAGAGACAGAGAGAGCCAAAGGTTTCATCTTCTAGCATGCCTTAACCTTCTGTTGCTTGGAAGAAGATTGTTGACCAGCTTGTTCTCGAGAAGGCTCAGATGAAGGCTTCTTTTGAGACCGAGATCCATCGCATTCGAAGGAAGTACGCGCCTTTATCCAGATCTTCTAACATTGTTGTTATGGATCCTTAGGATGACTAGTCTCCTTTTCTCTTATATCTTTTTATTTTGGTTTCTGAAATTGTACTCAGTGTAATCCTTCCAATTTACATAAATAAAAAGAGATTTTTGGTCATATCAAATTGTTGCATTTGCCATTTAAATATTATATATTTGTAACACATGGAAAGACATGCAACAATTGGATTGTAATTGATATTCCTGTTATTTTGCATCGATCTAAGTAATTGCTATTTTGAAATCCTTATCCTATGCCTAAGGGAGAAGTGAACATTGTTGGCATTTTGAAATTGATCATTAATAAAAATAATTCTATTCATCCACATCTATGATAGAGATTTGAATAAAGCCAGTCCGAAAGATGATTTCCCTCTGCCACACATTGATATGTTGGTAGACAATACTGCTAAATTCAAAGTCTTTTCATTTATGGATGGATTTTCCGGATATAATCAGATCAAGATGGCACCCGAAGATATGGAGAAGACCACATTCATTACACCTTAGGGAACATTCTGTTATAGAGTGATGCCTTTCGGTCTAAAGAATGCTGGTGCGACTTACCAAAGAGCAATGACTACTCTTTTTCATGATATGATGCATAAAGAGATTGAAGTTTATGTCGATGACATGATTGTTAAATCAATTGATGAAGAGGAACATGTTGAGCATTTGTTGAAGCTATTCCAGCATTTGAGGAAGTATAAACTCTGCTTGAATCCCAATAAGTGTACTTTTGGTGTTTGTTCTGGTAAGTTGTTGGGCTTTATTTTCAGTGAGAGGGGTATTGAAGTTGATCCTGCCAAGGTCAAAGCAATACGAGAGATGCCCGCGCCCAAACTGAGAAGCAAGTCAGACGTTTTCTCGACCGCTTGAATTATATTTCCAGATTCATTTCCCACATGACTGCCACATGTGCACCTGTATTCAAGCTTCTTCGGAAAGACCAGTCTTGTGATTCGACCGAAGACTGCCAGAAAGCTTTTGATAGTATCAAGGAATATTTGCTTGAACCTCCGATTTTGTCTCCAACTATTGAAGGAAGACCATTGATCATGTATCTGACTGTGCTTGATGAGAGTATGGGTTGTGTTCTTGATCAGTAAGATGGGATTGGGAAGAAAGAATTTGCAATTTACTTCTTCAGTTAGAAGTTCTCCGACTGTGAGACTCGGTATTTTATGCTTGAGAAAACTTGTTGCGCATTGGCTTGGGCTGCTAAGCGTCTGCGTAAGTATATGTTGAATCATACCACTTGGTTAATATCCAAGATGGATCCAACCAAATATATATTTGAGAAGCCTGCTTTAACTGGGAGGATTGCCCATTGGCAGATGTTGTTATCAGAGTATGATATTGAATACTGATATCAGAAAGCAATCAAAGGTAGTATCTTGGCTGACCATTTGGCTCACCAACCAATTGAATATTACCAGTCAATACAGTATGATTTTCCAGATGAAGAGATTTTATACTTGAAAATGAAGGATTGTGATGAACCATTGCTTGAAGAAGGGCCAGAACCTGGTTCCTGATGGGGCATGGTATTGGGGCAGTGATTATTACTCCTCAGGGCACACATCTACCATTTATAAATAGATTGACTTTCAAGTATACAAACAACATGGCAGAATATGAAGCTTGCATTATGGGGCTTGAAGAGGCCATGAATCTCATAATCAAGTACTTGGATGTCTTCGGTGATTCGGCTTTGGTTGTGAATCAGATCAAAGGAGAATGGGAGACAAATCAACCCGGTTTGGTACCGTAGAGAGATTATGCGAGGAGGATTTCAACTTTCTTTACAAAAGGTTGAATTTCATCATATCCCTTGAGATGAAAACCAGATGGAAGATGCTCTTGCAAAATTGACATCGATGATTGTAGTGGAGTATTGGAATGAAGTGCCCAATCTATCTATGATGCGTCTTGATAGGCCAGCTCATGTGTTTGCTGTTGAAGAGATCAAAGATGAGAAGTCGTGGTATTACGACATCTAATGTTTCCTCCAAAGTCAGATTTATCCGCCTGGGGCATCTTTGAAAGATAAGAAGACTTTGAGAAGATTAGCCGACAATTTCTACTTGAATGGTGATATACTGTACCAGAGAAACTTCGACATGGTTTTGCTCAGATGCGTGGATAGACATGAAGCAGACTTGTTAATGACCGAAGTGCATGAAGGATCCTTTGGTACTCATTCCAATGGACATGCGATGGCAAAGAAGATGTTGCGAGCAGGTTACTATTGGCTGACAATGGAACCTGACTATTGCGAATTTGTGAAGAAATGCCACAAGTGTCAAATTTATGCGGATAAGATTCATGTTCCTCCGACACTATTGAATGTTATCTCTTCCCCATGGCCCTTTTCCATGTGGGGACTTGATATGATTGGGATGATTGAGCCCAATGCTTCGAATGGACATCGTTTCATTTTGGTGGCAATTGACTACTTCACAAAATGGGTTGAAGCGGTATCGTATGCAAATGTTACCAAGCAAGTTGTTGTAAGGTTTATCAAGAATCAAATTATATGTTGTTATGGTGTGCTAAGTAAGATCATTACTGATAATGGGTCGAACTTGAATAACAATATGGTGGAAGCTCTTTGCAAAGACTTCAAGATTGCACATCATAATTCTTATCCCTACAAAACCAAGATGAATGGAGTTGTTGAAGCTGCAAATAAGAACATCAAGAAGATTATCCAGAAGATGGTTGTAACGTATAAGGATTGGCATGAGATGCTCCCATTTGCTTTGCATGGGTATCATACATTCGTTCGCACTTCAACAGGGGCAACTCCTTTCTCTCTTGTATATGGCATGGAAGCAGTACTCCCCGTAGGGGTTGAGATTCCTTCATTGCGTGTGCTCATGGAAGCCAAGTTGACTGAAGCTGAATGGTGTCAAACCAGGTTTGACCAGTTGAATCTGATTGAAGAGAAGAGATTGACTGCCATGTGTCATGGTTAGTTATATCAGTAGAGAATGAAGAAAGCTTTTGATAAGAAGGTCAAACCTCGAGTATTCAGAGAAGGTTACCTTGTGCTCAAAAAGATTTTGAAGTTCAAGCCATATTCTAGAGGAAAATGGACTCCTAATTATGAAGGCTCATATATTGTGAAGAGAGCCTTTCCTGGCGGTGCATTGATTCTTACAACTATGGATGGTGAAGAGTTCACTCATCCTGTGAATGCAGATGCAGTCAAGAAATACTTCACCTAAAAAAGAAAAGAACAACTCGCTAAGTTGAAAACCCGAAAGGGCGACTTAGGCAAAAATTAGCGTCTCGGTGGATTAAAAACCCGAAAGGGCGATCTAGGCAAAAATTAGAGACATAAAAATGAAAGAATTTCCCGATAAGTTGAGTACCCCACCGTGGGGCAACTTATGCAAAAATTAGGGATTATGGCAAGTAACTGCACTCTGCTAGTCTTCAGTATTTTGAAGACTTGTTTGAGCACAAGGGTTGACATTAGTTCATCTCCAGCAGCGGTCAAGAGCGCAGTGGATATCAAGAGTTGGTAGAAGGATTAAGGATCATTTGTATTCAATGTACCCCTTTTCCATGTAAGTTACCATTTTCAACTTTGTAAAATCTATGGAGTCTTGTCATTTACAGACTACCATTCTATTAAATAAAGTTGAGCCTTTATCCAAATTGTTTCTACTCTTATTTACTTCAGCCAATAATTTTAAATTTTATTATGATCATTTTGAAATTAAATTTTAAAATCAAAATCAAGTTTTCTTTAAAATAAAAGCAAGAATTTTTCCAAAGCAAGTAAAAGGAATATGAACAACATTTCAATAAATAACAAGTCCTTAAGTGTGAAGCATCAGAGGTTCCCCTTTGGGTATCCCTAGACGTTAGTGTTTATTCAATTCTTCGATGGAGTGTTTGATCCTCAGTGGAATTTCTTTGTTCCCAGCTGATTTGGTTGATTCAGATACCCTGCGGCGTGTTGTTTTCCCCGACAGAGTTTCTGTTGTCCCCAGCGGAGTTGCTGCCTTCTCGAGCGAAGTTCGTATTTCCTCAGTAGGGTTGATCTTAGAGATGGTTGATCTTCCCCAATTAGATCACATTGGTGTCCCCACTAATCACCACTCATCTTGCTCCCAGTCAGAGTTTCCTCCTGGTTTCTGAGCAGCTTTTGTTGATTTTTTTTCTCTGTAAGGTTTTCTCCCATTTTTATGGTGTTGACCTAAAATTCCCCACAAATTGGATGTTCTATCCTCAGCAGATCTCCTCCGTCCTCAGCTAGGGTCAAGCCCTTGGGATGTTGATCTCTCTATTCTCTAGCAGTTGTCTCCATATTTTGTGGATTGACCGAGGATTGTACCAGTGATTCAATTTTCTTTGCGACACCTTTGTATCCTTTGCGATCTTTTTGTCAGCATAATCATCATATATATATATATATATATATATATATATACATATACATATACATTCATATAATTTCATAATTTTCATATCATGCATCTTCATATTTGATTTGTTTGAGATTCTCATTCTCTGTTATGGCAGTACTTTATCTCCATACCAAATCTGGTGTTTGTCCTCCTTCAATTATAGAGTGTCAGCCCCTTAAGCAGAAAGACTTTAACCTTTCTTTGTTTCCCCACTGAGTTTGTTTCCTCGTGGATGGTTGTTATTTCAGTTTCCTCTCCAGTAGATTTTCTGGATGGAATTGCTCCCCTTGAGTTATGTCCTCATAGGGTTGAGTTTTGATTGACCATTTTCTTTCTAGCTCTTACCTAGATAGATGCTTTGGTCCCCTAAGAGTCTATTACCCAATAACTGGTGATATTCTTCTTAGTTTGCAGTTTGCTACTTCTTGCCCAATACCCGACATAAGTACCCTTTTTCTCCTCATTAGAGTCCCCAGGAAGTATATCCTTGACATGTTCATCCTAACCGATGACAGATATCTTTCTTTTCCATGCCTGAGTTTATCCTTGATATGTTCACTTTAACCAGTGACGGGTATTCTCATCTTTGGTATTCTACCCAGTAAAAATGTAGTTGTAATCCCTATTTTGTTCCCTAGAGAGTTAATCCTTGATATGTTCATCTTAACTGATGACGGGTTTTCTTCTCCTTGCGGTCTTCTACCCAGTAACCGGTAGTTGTAAATCTTGCCTTTTTTTGTCCCCTTCTCAGAGTTGATCCTTGATATGTTCACTTTAAACCAGTGGCGGATTCTCTCTCTTGGTATTCTATCCAGTAACTGATAGATGTAATTCCTATTTTATCTCCTCACAGAGTCTATCCTTGATATGTTCATCTTAACCGGTGACAAATTTTCTCTTTGACGGTATTCTATCCAACATTCGATATATGTAATTCTTACTTTTTTGTTCAGTTGGTTTACCCTTTATATGTTCATCTTAATCGATGACGGGTATCCGCCTTGGCAATCCCAGGCAAGTCTATCCTTGATATGTTCATCTTAGCCGATGACGGATTTTCTTCCTTGTTGAGTTTATCCTTGATATGTTCATCCTAACCGATGACAGATACTCTCACCTTTGGTCTTCTGCCCAATAACTAGTAGTTGTAAATCCCATTTTCCGCAGTTTTCCCCAGCAAGGCTATTCTTACCCAGTAATCGGTAATGAATTTCCTCTCTTGAAATCCTCAACGAGTCATCCCTGATATGTTCATCTTAATCGATGATGGATGTCCTCTATGTGAGATCTTTATCATCTCCTTACCCAGTAACAAATAGTAGATAATAGATTTCTTCTCCTCCTGTATTGAAGTTTATTTCTTCCCTAGTCGAGTTGAGTGCGCATTTCCTTAGTGAAATCGTTTTTTCCCTGCGTGAGTCGAGTACTTCAGTTTTATCCTGACTTACTTGTATCCCCTGTAGATGTTGTTATTTTCCCGGTTGAGTCTTTCCATTTTGTATGGAATCCCTCGAGTCCCCTAGTAGATTTGAATCGTAGTCTGGCCTACGCATAACTCCTTTTTATCCCCTAGAGTCTTTGTCTCCCCAGTGAGTTTTCCTTACGGAACGCATTGTGCTCATGCGGATTTTCGGTCTCTCTGATTTCGTTTTCCTTTGTGGCAATATTTCCCCATAAAGCATTAACTTTTGCATTCATGTCATATCCATCATGAGGTCTCTTAGGGACCCAAATTTTTTTCTATATGTTTTTATTTAAGCCCTCTGTACTGAGTTGACATGAAGATTTTAACCTTCACCTCCTCAGTTAGAATGTCCTTAAATAGGGGCACACACCAGAGTCAGATGCATGAATTAGCTCCATACCACACAACCAGTAGAGTCAGTAGACATATCATACTACCCTACGTAATAAAAGAGTGAAATCATCAATAAGATGTCGATGTGAAAAAACTCCAACACCTCTTCATCAAGAACCAATTTAGATTCATCAAATGGTACACATATGTTGAGACGTCATTCTCAACAATTATCTTGTAACTGATCCTCAAAAGCCCAAGAGGGTTATTATTAACCTAATCCTCAAAACAAGCTCCAGTAATCAGCATTGTCTTCAACAACTGATCATATAAACAATTCTTCAACAAACAAATCATCAACATCCTCATTTGCATATACCTCTTCTTCCTTAGTTCCCTTTTCCTTGGCCATAATCTTGGTAATAAAGGGAACCTTGATTATACCCATTCAATTAAAAGTTGAAGATGAAAGCTTCACACACTTTCCTTAGCTCCTTGACTAGCTTATCATAGTTAGGACCATCATCAGTAACACTCTTCATGGTTTCTTCTCCTAGCTCTCGTTCAGCTTCGAACTTTCTTTGAAGAACATACTTCCATTTCTAAACACTTGTTTTAGAATGGAAATACACATTATCCATGTGAGTATATGTGACATTCATATGCAGTCTCTTTTCTCTGACCTTTCATCTTAAGGTGGACACAATGTTTTGGACCGTTGCTTCAACATTTGTCTCAGAATCCATCATTTGAACAATGTAGCAGGGTATTCGTTACCTTATGATTTATTGATTAAATCAAAAGTAAGCATACAATTCGAGTCGCCACCACACTTCTATTTATCCAAAGGAAAGGTTAGAAAGCAAACGAAAAACCAAGTAAGAAGTTTTATCAAATCAAAAACTAATAAAAATGTCAGAGATCTGGGTAAGGGGGCTGGTTATGAGATGGGAAGGTTTTAAGCGCCCAAAATATCCTTAGTACTCTAAGGGTGCCCTTTTTGCAAGTTTTTATTGTAGGTTGGTATTTGTGAAAGTATTTGTGCAAACAAGATTTGGGAGATGAGAAAAGAATACACATATTATTTATAATTTTGTTGTTTGAATGGATAAACCCATTACCTACGTACCATCACAAAGGTAGGATCAAAACCTCGTAGTTCGGGGTAAAAATCTCAAAGATTGGTGAATCGATTTGATCAAAAGCCTTAAGGTTTTTTGTTATCAAAGGGAGAAAACTCAACTTAAACCACAATTCACCATGTGAGGAGAACTTCAGCATACTAGTGAGGGATCCAACCTATAATAAGTATGGAAGACTTATAGTCTAATCACTAAGGATGAGGTGAGGTTTACATCAACCACTGTGATAACTCAAACCTAATAGCTAATGTTTATGAGATTTTTTTTAAACAAGGGTGGCTATTGGAACCACAAAAACAAACTTGAATGAGTTGGATTTACCAATTAGAAGTATTCACAAAAAGGAAGTTAAAGTTGACTTAAGGTTCATTTCAAAATAAGTATTATGAAAAGAGTTTGAAAAATCAAAGGCATAATGCCTAGGTTTCTAATTTTGAGAACAATGTCAATGTTTGCACAAAATGAGTTAGGCTTGGGTTAGAGTGGAGAGAAGAAGAGAAAGGCTAGGTCCTAAACATGCAAAGATGAGGGAAGAGAAATAAAACCCTTGGAGTTCCTTTCTTGAGATCATAAAGATGACCCAAGTAACTCCTTTCCTTTGGACTTAGCAATTAATTCAAGCAATCAATCAAATATTCAACCAAGCTCTTAGGATCTTCCAATTGGCTTGTCTTTCTCTTAACTTGGATGCTTATGACAATTGGTCCTTCTAATTAGCTCAAGTTTGGAATCCCTATCACAAGAACAAACAATAAAAAAGTTCCACCATGCAATAATAGAAATGGACAAAGAGAGAGTTTAGATTAGGGGTCCTTTCAAGTCATCTTCAAGATTAAGCATTCTAAAGGCATGAGGCCTAGTTGCTCTTCAACATATTTAACATTCTAAAGGCATGAGGCCTAGTTGCTCTTGAAACTCCATTAAGCATAGGTAAAGTCCTAATTCTAAGTCCTTTCTCCTTTTTGCATTGGGTTCACACAAACAAAAACAAAACAAGCACAAGGCAATAGTATATTTACACAATAATATGCTCAAGTAAGCAAAAGGCAAATGGCATAAACATAAACATGAGCTCAAATGAGCAAAGGGAAAAAGACAAGTATGAATTAAATGAGCAAGAAATTAAATTGCATTAAAGTAAATTGCAAGAATTAAATGCTTGAATTAAAAGTTAGTAATTAGTAGTTAGTGTTAGTGTGCCATAAGACAATTTAGCGCTATGTTAAGCAATCATAAGTGGACTAATGTAGTAGTCACACCTATCTGAGGCCGGTCAATAAAACTATAGGCAACTAAACACAAGTTAGAGATCGTGACTAGTAAGCCAAGCTCCTACAACTTGCCATGCCAAAAGAAAAGAAAAATGACCTTGTATGGATTTTAGGTTCTTTGCTTGACCAAGAAGCAACCTATCTTGGACACGAAGCAACTCACTTGATCTTTGATCAAGATGAATTTGATTTGGATCAAAGAAGGTTAAGGCTCTCATATGTCAAGGCTAACCACAAATCATTAACTCATTGGTCAAAAGAAAAAGAAGAAGATGAAGATGGAGATGGAGATAGAATGTACAAAATGAAAGTTCAAATGACATAACCAAAACACTTTGATCAAACATGAATGGAATCAACATCAATCAATGGTAAACAAAAGTGAAATGAAGCTTAAAGATCAAGAAAGGTCAAACATATTTTTGGTATTTTTTGGAATTAAAATAATGCATAAAATAAAATGAACAAATAAAGGTCAAACTTCAAATCCAATTAAAATCAACTTGGATAAGTCCAATTGGATCATCATAAGTCTAATATGGTCAAACAACGTTTGACAAATTTTCTTAACATTTTTTGAAAACAGAAACTATTTTTAAACAATTAAAAATGGAGAAAAATAACATAATTGGACTAAAATTTCAAATAAATCTCAAATCAATTAAGAAATTGATGAGAATATTTTTCATAGACTTATCATTATCCAAAGATGTTAAGAAAATATTTTTGGCATTTTTGAATATCAAATGGTATGTTAAATTAATTAATAACAATCAGAAATGAAATAATTCATAAAAAATATTAAATGGAATCACAAAAATAATTAAAAATCATTTTATGAAACTAGAAGTTAAGAGAAATTTTTTGCAATTGGTCGCATATTTTTGTGATTCCAAATAAAGAAGTTATGAATTTTTGAAAATAAATGGATTAAAAGAAATTAAAACAGAAACTAAGAAATTAGAAAAATCCACAGGCGTCTGATCCAACCTCATTAATTGACGTGGACCATCAGAAGGCTCTCAAGCGCACGCTCACCATGCACATTAGTCAAACGCGTGGTACCATGATTTAAATGGAGTCAAACATAACAAGGGCCAGCATTAGATCGTGACCAATGAATCCAAGGGCTATGAGATCAGCCACGTGTGGACGGTGGTGGAAACCACCATCTTCTCCGGTGAGAAGCCAGAATCGGCCACCAGTTGCAGGTATTGTAACTTTAACCAAACCACACGATCTATATACCAAATGAAAGCTAGGGTGATGTACATCAGCCCTGTACCCTTAGTTTTTGCTCAAGATCCTTATGGAAGAAGAAATCTGAGGTTGAAAAACTAGGTGTTCAATCTGAAGTTCACCAATTCATAAAATTAAAGCCACCATTGGCTTGCCTCTCACATGTGGACTTCAGAAATGAAAACCAACACAAGCAATGCACAATAATCAGTGAGATACGAAGCAAAACAGTTAGGGTGTAAACCTTTGTATAGCAGCTTTTATGAGCAGAATTCAACCAATCCTTTGCTTGCAGCTTGATCCTGATGCTTGGTATGAGAGTTAGGCTTAGGAATTAGTGATGATAATCAACTGATGATGTTGAAAATCACACTTGAAAAATGAAAGTGAAATCTCAAATTCCTTTGGTGAGAGGTTGGGGAATCAATTCAGCAGGAGTTCAGGCGCCTTCACGTTACCATTTGAGTGAAGAGAGCATTCTATTGATAGATGAAAGTACAAGGCAAGGGTGAGTAAACTCGTGTGCATGAACTTGGGTCCTCCATGCATGGGCCTGTACAGGCGCATGTGAGGCCCAAAACCACTTGCAAACGAATGCTGAACATCAACCAAATTGAATTGGACGTGCAGATTGCAAGGCATTAGCTTGTGTATCAAGATTTCACTTGGATTCCATAAATGACCACAAATATTCATCTCTTCGAAAATCACATTTGGAAAATGCAAACACAGGTATGTGAGTAATGGTTGGAAAGGTCGTGACATAAGGAAAAAATGATATGTTGAACAGAAATCCATTTGGAGTTTTGAAAATTGTGAAAACTAGCCATGAAGTTCAAGGTACAAAACATGTATTTGAAAAATTTGCCAAAAATGACCAACTTCAAGCCTTTATGTTTCAATGATGCAAGCCTAAAATCACAAAACCCTCAACATAAATGTTGTATATATTTTCAAGAAAATCAATTTGGACTTAAATTTTGAATCATTTGGATTTTTTATGAGAAAGTTATGGGCACTTGAAGTTGGACTTTTTCACATTTCAATGGATTTGGTTCAAAGTGACCTATAATGATTTGTATTATCACATGCGTTTCTTTTAGGATTATGAAATTTTGTCCAACATAAAATTTGAAGTAGAAATATTAAAATTTCCAATGCACTTGGTCTCACCTCAAAATAATAAAAAATGAAGGAGTTAGGTCCTTGGGAAGTTGACCCAAAATTAAGGTATCAGTCAAAATGACCTATAATGTTTTGAAATGAATGATGACCTTCCAAGTTTCAAATGTATTTTTCATGAACATGAAAGTTGTTCATATGGTTCTTAATAAAGTTTTTTCTCTTGGGGTAATCATCATTTTACAAACACATCAAAAGTTAGGTCTCAGTGGATTTCAAAATAGTTAGATGAATTGACTAATCAACTTCTCAAAGCCAAACTTCAAAACTTGATGAATGAATGATTGAGGATACTCACATAGGCTCATATATGCATAAAATGATGAATGAAATAACGTCCCTTGATTGTATTTGATCATAGGTTGAGGTTGCCTCATGAGCAAGGCACAGTTAATGCATAGATGAATTAAGGTTTCCTTGGGAAACAATCCTCAAGCCCCTTTGGTTTATCTTGATCAAATTGACAAATTAAGATACTTGGGATACATATATGATGATTGAGAGCCTTGGGAACCATTGTCATGCTTGCTTTCATCTTCATCTAGCCACTTCATTGGGCATAGGGGCCTCCTAGGAGCCTTGGATCACATGACTACTTAAGCTTCAAAACAAAACAAGTTAGTGACATATTTTTGTGCTTTTCGTTAGTAAACAAAATAATAAAAGAAATAATATACAATTCAAGCATGCTTGGTGGTCTCAAACCAACTCACACAAGTCCCAACCCAAGGGTAAAGGAGCCAAGATGCTATGATCCTTCAGGCAAAATGGAAAGAGCAATGATATGATGCCATGAGGGATCTTAGGGTAAAAATTAGGGTCTTACAGATTCCCCTATTTAAGGTCATTCTAGCCGGAGATATGAAGGTTAAAATCTTCATCTCGTCGAGGTAGAATAGGCTTAAATAATAACAAAGAGACGGATTTTGGTCCCTAAAAGACCTCATGATGCAAATGTATGTATGCAAAAGTTAATACTCTGTGGGGATATATGGCCACCAAGAAAAAGAAATCAGGAGAAACTGAAAATTCAAAGGAGTAATACACTCACTAGGGTGACAGAGACTCTGGGGGAGAAATAAGGGCAAAAATGCATGAGCAGGTCACGACTTAAAACTTGTTGGGAGACACGAAGGGATTCCATGAAAATAAATCAATGGAAAGACTCTAGCTGACGCAAAAATGTATGTATTGGGGAATATGTCAATTTAACAAAATTATCCACAATGGATACTTCGGATAAAAATCCGGACTCAGACGGAGACGTCCACAAAGGACTCAGCCGAGGAAACACCGAATGAGGTATTACCGGTTACTAGGTAATAAACTCAAAGAGACATGTGATCAAAAACACCTGTATAAGGGTGAAAGAACAACATGCTCGGGGAGAAATAATATCTAAGATTGGTATAAGGGTGAGAGATATCAATCATCCAAAACATCTGAGGAAGACCTAAAAAGGCATATCTCAACTCAGGAAAATCTGACTCCACAGGGGACAAAAAGTCATAATAGGGAGCAGAAGGAAGGAACACCAGGGATACCGGTTACTAGGAATATAATAGGTGACCAACCACACGTGAATTGGGAGCATATCCAAGACACTCATCATCCGAAAAGGAGGGCCGAAAAATCAAACTCGACTAATAGGATGGACATTCGATTCCACAAGGAAATATGAATCTTACTCGACTAGGGAAGAAGAAGACTTCGACTTAAGAGTGCATGAGATATATTATCTATTACCGTCAGAACATAGATAACATACTCGCATGGAAGATTATCCACAACCGGCTACTGGGTTAATAAAGGATAAATCGACCGAAAAGAGAGGACATCGGGATACCGGTTACTGGGTATAAAATGATGATCAATCAAGGGGAGAAACAATCATTACCAAACAAGGGTAAATGAAAGATGACTAGCTGGGGATAAATTGCTTGATCAGAGCAATTATCCAAGAGATATATCACCGGTTATTGGTTAATATACTCGAAAAATGAAGGAATATCAATACTGAATATTGGATAAAGATAACCAACAAAGAGGGGATTACATCTACCGGTTACTGGATAGAAAACCAAGGGCGAGAGTACCCGTCATCGGTTAGGATGAACAAATATCAAGGGATAAACTCTGCAAGGGGACAAAATAGGGTTTACAACTACCGATTACTGGGTAGACAACCACAGAAATAGGACTTACAACTACCAGTTACTGGGTAGAAGGCCACACCATCCGCTGGGGAAGAGAATGAACAATTACTGTTTATTGAGCACTTGGTCACCCGAACCACAGGGAACTGCAGGGGAAATAACAGGAAAGGAGTCAATCTAGGGACAAACTAGAGAGACACAATGAAATAAGACTCAACCCAATGAGGATATAACTCAAGGGAGTAATTCCACCCCAATACATGTTTTGGGAGGAAACTGAAACAATAATCATCCACAAGGACATGACTTAGTGGGGAATAATGAAGGAAAGATAGACACTTTCTGCCTATAGGGTGGACTCTCTTATGGAGAGATCAAACACAAACATCTTCTTGGGGAAGAACATTTCACCAACTAGCAGGAGATAACAAGCAAAGGTATATGGCAAAGAATGCAACATGAATATCTGAATGCTATAATTATGCATGTATATGCATTATTTATGTATGATTAATGCTGACAAACAGACATATCTAACACAAACAGGTCCAGGGATCAATGGACAAACATCTAGTACAACATCTCAAAAGAGAAGGCCAGGCCCACGGGAGAAAATCCAATCTGGTGGGGGGCAACAAATACCGGGAAACACCAATCACTGTTGAGGATCAGGAAGAGTCGTTGCCGGGGGAAAAGACTATTGCTAGGGGAACAAATACGATCGTTGGGGATTAGTGTAGCGGGGTATTCGTTACCATTAGAGATATTGACTAAATCCAAGGTAAACCATACAAGTCGAGTCGCCACCGCACTTCTATTTATCCAAAGGAATGGTTAGAAAGCGAACAAAAACCTAAAAGTTTTATCGAATCAAAAACTAGTAAAAATGTCAGAGATCGGGGTAAGGGGGTTGGTTATGTAATGGGAAGGTGTTAAGCACCCAAAACATCTTAGCTACTCCTAGGGAGCCCTTTTCACACTTGTTGTAAGGTTGGTATTTTATGAAAATTTGTTTGTGCAAACATGATTGAAGAGATGAGAAGAGAATATACAAGTTATTTACATTTTTGTATTTGGATGGATAAACCCATTGCCTACGTACCATCTTAAAAAAGATTAGGATCAAAACATCGTAGTTTGGGGTAAAAATCTCAAAAATGAGTTGGTGAATTGATTGGTCCAAAAGCCTTAAGGTCTTTTGTTATCCAAGGAAGAAAACTCAACCTAAAACCACTAATCCACCATGTGAGGATAGCTTCAACATGCTAGTGAGGGGTTAACCCTATAATAAGCATGGAAGACTCATTGTCCATCACAAAGGATATAGGTGAGTATTACATCTACATCAAGGATAACTCAAACCTAATAGCTAAAGGTTATGAAATTTGTTTGATATGAAGTGGACATTGAAACCACAAAAGGTATTTGAATGGGTTATATTTACCAATGAAAAGTGTTTACAAAATATGGTCAAGGTTGACTTAAAGATTCAATTCAAAATGAGTGTTATGAAAAGAAAGTTTGAAAATCAAAAGCATAAGGCTTAGGTTTCTAATGTTTGAAAAGAAGTGTTAAATGTTTGCACAAAAGGTTTTGGCTTGGGTTAGAGTGGAGAGAAGAAGAAGAATGGTTAAGGTCCTAATCATACAAGAGATGAGGGAGAAGAAATAAGACCACAAATGGAGTTCCTCTCTTGAGATCATATTGATGATCCATGTAGCTCCCATCCTTTGGAATAAGAAATCAAATAAAGCATAAACTCAAGCAATCAATTAATAAACCAAGTTATTAGAAGATTTCCCAATGGCTCTTAGATCTCTCTCTTTAGAAGCTCATGGCAATGGTTCCTCACTTAGATTCAATGTTGAAGTCCCTAGCACAAGAACACACACATTAAAAAGTTCTATCAAATAAACCAAGAATGATAAAGAAGGAGTTTAGAAAGTAGTCTCTTCAAAGTTCTATTAAACATTTATAGCATTCTAAAGACTCAATGCCTAGTTGCTCTTTGACTTTTATAGCATTCTAAAGGCTCAATGCCTAGTTTCTCTTTGACTCCAATTTTGCATAGGGGAAGTCCTAACATCTAATTCCATTTGTCCATTTGCAATTGGTTCACATTAATTAAATCAAAAACACAAACACAATAGTATATATACAATTATGTGCTCAAGTGAGCAAAAGGAAAATTGCATTAACATAAACATGTGCTCAAATGAGCAAAGGGAAAAGCAAATGAATAATATGTACAAGAATAGTAAATTGCATAAATCTAAAGTGCTAGAATTAAATGTTAATGGTTAATTGTTAGTGTTAGAGTTAGTGTGTCATAAGGCAATTTAGCGCTGTGTTAAACAATCGTAATTGGACTTATGTAGAAGTCACAACTATCTGAGGTCGGTCAATAATAATGTAGGCAACAATACAAGTTAGAGGTCTTGATTAGTGAATCAAACTCCAACAACTTTCCATGCCAAAAAGAAAATGAGAAATGATCTTGTATTGATTTAGGTTCTTTGCATGATTTAGGAAGCAACCTATCCTTAATGCAAAGCCATTCACTTGATCCATGATCAAGATGAATTAGATTTGAATCAAGGAAAATTGAACCTCCATGTATCAATGCTAACCACCAATCTTTAACTCATTGATCAAAAAAAGAAAAGAAGAAGAAGAAGAAGAAGAAGAAGAAGATGATGAAGAATTAAAGTGCATTAATGGAAATGGAATGAGATAATCAACAAGCATTGACCAAAGATAGAGAAGATCAAGGTCAAACAATGGCAAACTGAAGCAAAAATGAAAATTAGAGGTCAAGAAACAAATGAAATATTTTTGGCATTTTTTAATATTAAAATAAAACTTGAATTAAAGTCATAAAGAAAGATCAAACTTCAAACTTACTTCAAATCAACTTTGAAAAGTCCAAGTAAATTATCCCAAGTTCAACAAGGTCAAATAAAGTTTGACAATTTGTTTTAGCATTTTTAGAAGTTAAAAACAATTTTAAATCAATTAAAAATGCATAAACATAACCTAATTGAATTAAAATCTCAAATAAATCTCAAATCAATTAATAGAATGATGAGAATATTTTTCATAGATATATCATTATTCAAAGAGGTTAGAAAAATATTTTTGTATTTTTTGGATATCAAAAACTATTTTAAATGAATTAAAAATAACCAGAAAAGAGAAAATTACTAAAAAATACTAATTATAAAATAAAAAATATTAAAAATCATTTTTAGAAAGTAGAAATTAAAAGGAGAAGAATGAAATTGGTCCCATATGTTTTGGACCAATAATGTGAGAGATATGAATTTTTAAAATGAAAGGGAATTAAAATAATAAAATCAAAATAAAAATCAGAAAATAGAAATTGGAAAAAGCGTGAGCCATCTGATGATGATTCATTAATTGACATGGATCATCACACGACTAAGCAACGCGTGTTCACCATACACGCTGGTCAAACGTGATACACCATGCCATTAAATAGGTCATAACATTGGACGCGTGTGATTGCATCTGGAAACAAGAATGGACGGTTCTGATGAAATCTGGAGAGCAGACGGTGGCCAGCGCCACCGTCTTCTCCGGCCACATCAAAAATTGCAGAAATGCAAATGGTAACAAAAAAGCATGACCCAGGCATCAATCGAGAGCTGGGGTGAAGTACATCACCCCTGTACCACTCAAATCCATTCTAGATCTCTTTGTTGAGAGAAATCAGAAGTGGAAGATTTGTGGTGTTCATATGAACTTCATGATTTTCAAAAATTAAAAGCACAACAATGTTGCCTCTATGCAGAGGACTTCAGATCACCCAACAACAATGAAAATTAAGCACTATACAAGTAGATTCGAAGAAGATAATAGTTGGTATGAACCTTTGATTTGCAAGGCTTTGAGTCACAATCCTTGGATGCTATTGCTTACAGTTTACACTATAGATCAAGGAGATGAAGGTTTAGGAACTTTAAGATCTGAAAATTGATCAATGAAATCAAAACTCAGATCTGAAAAATTTGAAGAAAAATGGATTAGTTCCTTTAGTGATGGCTGGGATTCCAGTTGAGCCGCAATTGGGGCGCCATTAGGTTGAAGAAATGAAGAGCATAGGCATGGTATTTATAGGCAATGCAATGTTGAATGCATGATCACAATGCTTGCATGAATGGAAAGGGCCTCCATGCATGGGCCTGTACAGGTGCATGGAGGGCCCAATTCCAACTGGAATTAAAAGCTGATGCATGGTGAAAGCAAAATGGACGTGCTGATTTAGTAGTAGTAGCTCGTGCAAGGCAATTTGAATGATTTTCAAAAAATGCACTATTAGGTTCAAGCCTTCGAAAATGCCATGCCAAAAATGGAAACACCACCTTATGAGTAATGGTTGGAAATCTTAATGTATAAGGATCATTTGTTATGTTGATCAAAACTCCATTTGGGCCTTAGAAATTGATGAAAATTGGACATGAAGTGTAGGGTGCAAAACATGCATATGAGAGATTTTCAAAATTGACCAAACTTTAAGCCCTTCTGTCTCAATGATGCAAGCTCCAAATTACAAATTCTTCAACAAGAAAGTTGTAGAACTTTTAAATACACTCAATTCGGACCTAAACTTTGCATCATTTGGATTTTTTATGAAGTTATGGGCACTTGAATTTGGACTTTTTCACATTTCAATGCATTTGGTCCAAAGTGACCTATAATGTTTTGCATTATCACATGTATTTCTTTTGAGATTTTGAAATTTTGCTCAATATAACATTTTAAGTAGACATATTAATATTTCCAATGCATTTGATCCCTCCTCAAAAATCATGAAAAATGAATGAGTTATGTTCTAGGGAAGTTGTCCCAAAATTAGGGTTTCAGTCAAAATAACCTATAATGTTTTGGAATGGATGATGACCTTCCAAGCTCCAAATCAATTTTTCATGAACATTAAAGTTGTTCATATGGTCTTTAAGAACATTGTTTCTCTTGGGATCATCTCCATTTGACAAACACATAAAAAGTTAGGTCTCAGTGTATTTCAAAAGAGTCAGATGAGTTGACTGATCAACTTCTCAAGTCCACACCTCATATTTTGATTAATTGATGATTGAGGACACTCAATTAAGTTCAAATATGAATGAAATGATGAATGAAAGAACTTACCTTGATTGTCTTTGACCATGGGTTGAGATTGCTTCATGAGGCAGGCACAGTTGATGAACAAATGAATTAGGGTTTCCTTGGGAAACAAGCCTCAAACCCTTTGATTTGCTTTGATAAAAATGATGAATTAAGATACTTGGGAGGCAAATTTGATGGATGAGAGCTTTGGGAACCATTTCCATGCTTGCTTTCATCTTATTTTGGTCATATCAATGCACATAGGATCTCCTAAAAGCTTTAGACCTTGTGATTGCTCAAGCTACAAACAAGAGATGTTAGTGACATACTTTTGTGCTTTTTGGTTAGTAAATTAAATGAGAAAAGAAATAATATACAATTCAATCATGCTTGGTGATCTCCAACCAACTCACAATAGATCCCACCCAAAGGTAAGGAGCCAAGATGCTTTGATCCTTGAGGCAAGATGCAAAAATGCAATTTTATGATGCCATGAGGGATATTAGGGTCAAAATTGGGGTCTTACAGATGCCCCTATTTAAGGTCATTCTAGCCGGAGAAGTGAAGGTTAAAATCTTCGTCTCGACGAGGTAGAATGGGCTTAAATAATAACAAAGGCGAATTTTGGTCCCTAAGAGACCTAATGATGCAAATGTGTGTATGCAACATGTAATACTTCGTGGGGATATGTGTCCACAAAGAGAAAAGAAATCAGGAGAAACTGACAATCCATATGAGTAACACACTCAATGGGTCAGAGACTCTAGGGGTTCTTATGGGGATAAGAAAGGCAATAAAGTGCATGAGCAGGTCACGACTTAAGACTTACTAAGAGACATGAGAGGAATTCCATGAAAATAAATCAATGGAAGGACTCGAGCTGACTTAAAGATGCATGTATTGGGGAATATGCCAATATAGCAAAACTATCCATGAAGGATACTTCGGATAAAAATCCGGACTCAGATGGGGGGTATCCACTAAGGGACTTCACCGGGGAATGTCCAAACAGGACTCATCTGAGTAAACAATGGGGCAAGGTATTACCGGTTGCTGGGTAACAAGCTCAAGGAGACATGTGATCGAAACACCGGTATAAGGGTGAGAGAGCAACACGCTCGGGGAGAATAAATATATCAGACCGGTAAGAGGGTGAGAGCTATCAAACATCCAAAATCATCTGAGGAAGACCTTAAAAAGGTATGTTTCAACTCAGGAAATCTGACTCCACAGGGGACAAAAAGTCATAATAGGGAGTAGAAAGGTAGGAACACCAGGGATACCGGTTACTGGGCATATAATAGGTGACCAACCAAGGCGTGAATTGGGGAATATTTCCAAGACACTCATCATCCCAAATGAGGGCTAAAAAAGCAAACTCGATTACAGGATGGGCATTCGATTCCGCAAAGGGGATACAAGTCTTACTCGACTGGGGAAGAACAAAAGACTTAGACCAAAGAGCGCATGAGATATATTATCTATTACCGTCAGAATGTAGATGATATACTCGTATGGAAGATTATCCACAACCGTTTACTGGGCTAATAAAGGATAAATCGACCGAAAAGAAAAGGGCATCGTGATACCAGATACTAGGTATAAAATGATGACCAATCAAAGGGAGAAACAATCATTATCAACCAAAGGTAAATGAAAGATAACTCGCTGGGGAGATATTGACAAAGGAAATGATGAGGGAGATATATCACCGATTACTGGGTGATATACTCAAAAAGTGAAGGAATATCGATACCGAATATTGGATAAAGATAACCGTCAAAGAGGGGATTACATCTACCGGATACTAGGTAGAAAACCACGGAAGAGTAACCGTCATCAGTTAGGATGAACAAAATAAGGTTAACTTTGCAAGAGGATAAAATGGGGTTTACAACTACCGGTATGAGGGTAGAAAACCATAGAGAAATAGGACTTATAACTACCGGTTACTGGGTAGAAGTCCAATTTCGACGGGGAAAAGATGGATAAGTACTGGTTGCTGAGAAATCATTCATCTAAACTACGGGGAAGTACAAGCAAACAAAGGTATTTATGGCAAATAATGCGACGTGAATATTTGAATGTTAAAATTATGCATATTGCGTGGTTTATGTATGATGAATGCTGACAAAACAGACATATCTAACACAAACAGGTCCAAGATTCAAACGGATAAACATCCGGTACTACATCTCAAGAGAGAAAGCCAGGCCCACTGGAGAACATCCAATCTGATGGGAGCAAAAGGTACCAGGAATAAAGATCTTTGTAGGGAAATGAACATCAAACACTCCAGTTGGGGACAGGATCATCACTCGGATAAAATCCGCCGTAGGAATCAACTCTACTGGGGAAATTATCGGAGAGGGAGATAAAGCTCTGTGGGGAACAACCCACAATCAGAAGGTTCCAATGTCACCACACACAATGCATAAATATTTGCCGAGGAGAAGGGGACAAGACTCCGCTGAGGAAGGAAGGATAAACATCTTCATCAATCACTCGGCTCGGGAGGCAACCATGAATAGGCTCTGGTCAGTCAAATCCACTAGGGAAACACTACTGACGACTGAATCGAGGTCTACCCGTAGGCAACTACTGGGGATACCCGGATGGTGATCATACCGGGGAGTAGGAGCGGGATCAACTCTGCTGAGGATGGCCGATGAGCAAATTTGTTGGAGATCAAAAGTAGACAAATCCTCGGAAAGGTTAGCATATTCAATTTATCAATCTATAAGGGATTTTAGGTCAATCCACGCACGGGATGACAACCATATAATTGATAACACAAATGCTAAATCCAGACTCAATGGGGATCTAGAAGATTGAGATCATACTCAGAACTCCCAAACCTCCTGGGATTTGGTGGGAAGTACAACTTTTTTCTGTGCCTGAAGGACAAATGAAGAGGATACAAGCATGTTGGGAATACGAACAAATGTCTTACCCTTTTGGGAATCATACCATCTTTGGGAGAGCACTACAGACATCCCAAGTATCCTTTTGTCATTGTGAATGTCCACTTTGTTTAAAAACAATTTTATGAAAATTTTATTTATTTAAAACAATGATATTTTTCAATTAAAACATGCAAAATATTTGTTGAATAGAAACAAATAAGAGTGCAAAAATTGGATAAAGGCTCAAATTTATTTGATGGAATGGTAGTCCGCAAATGGCAAGACTCCATAGATCTTTACAAATTTGAAATTGGTGATATATATTGGATAAGGACTACATTGAACATAATGACCATTTCTCCACCAACTCTGAATTCGATGTATTTGAAGCTTCAGTTGACGATGAGTGAGCGAGAATCTTTGACAGATGACAGCTTGTAGAACAAAGTCTTGTCAGGATGCAGTTACTTGGCAAATCCCTAATTTTTGCCTAGATTTCCCCAGGGTGAGGTATTCAACCTAGCGGGATACATATTTATTTATTTTCATGTCTCTAACTTTTTCCTGGATCGCCCTTTCAGGTTTTCTATCCACCGAGATGCTCATTTTTTTGCCTAAGCCGCCCTTTCAGGTTTTCAACTTAGCGAGCTATTTTATTTTTATTTTTAGGCGAAGTATTTCTTGATTGCATCTGAATTTACAAGACGAGTGAAATCCTCCCCATCCATAGTTGTAAGTATCAAAGCACCGCCTGAAAAGGTTCTCTTAACAACATATGGACCTTCGTAGTTTGGAGTCCACTTGCCCCTGGAATCGGGCGCGAAAGACAAACCTTTCTTGAGCACGAGGTCACCTTGTAGAAATACACGAGGCTTGACCTTCTTATCAAAGGCTTTCTTCATCCTCTGCTGATACAACTGACCATGGCACATGGTAGTCAACTCTTCTCTTCTATCAAATTCAATTGGTCATAACGACTCTGAATCCATTCAGCATTAGTCAACTCGGCTTCCACAAAGACTCTCATTGATGGGATCTCCACCTCTACTGGGAGCATAACCTTCATGCCGTAAACAAGAGAGAAAGGGGTTGCCCCTGTTGAAGTGCGGATAGATGTGCGATACCCATGCAAATCAAATGGCAGCATCTCATGCCAATCTTTGTACGTAACAACCATCTTCTGGACAATCTTCTTGATATTCTTATTAGCAGCTTCAACAACCCTATTCATCTTGGGTCTGTAAGGAGAAGAATTATGATGTGCAATCTTGAACTCACTACATAGCTCTTTCATCATTTTGTTGTTCAAGTTAGATCCATTATCAGTAATGATCTTGTCTGGCACACCATAACGGCATATGAGTTGATTCTTGATAAACTTCACAACCACATGCCTGGTCACATTTTCATATGACGCCGCCTCAACCCATTTGGTGAAGTAATCAATTGCTACGAGAATAAATTTGTGACCGTTGGACGCTTTCGGCTCTATCATGCCAATCATGTCAATTCCCCACATGGAGAAAGGCCAGGGTGAGGAAATAACATTCAGAAGTGTCGGGGGAATATGAATCTTATCCGCATAAATCTGACACTTGTGGCATTTCTTCACATATTTGCAGCAGTCAGACTCCATTGTCAGCCAATATTAGCCTGCTCTCAATATCTTTCTAGCCATGGCATGTCCATTGGAATGAGTACCAAATGAACCCTCATGGACCTCAGTCATTAACAGGTCTGCTTCGTGTCTATCCACGCATCTGAGCAAAACCATGTCAAAATTCCTCTTTTAAAGCACATCGCCATTGAGGTAGAAACTGCCTGACAATCTCCTCAAAGTCTTTCTATCTTTAACAAATGCCCTAGGCGGGTAAATCTGGCTCTAAAGAAAGCACTTGATATCATAATACCATGGCTTATCATCTTGCACTTCCGCTATTGTAAATACAAGAGCTGGTCTGTCCAAGCGCATCACAGTGATATTGGAAACCTCATTCCAGAGTCTAACCACAATCATAGAAGCAAGTGTAACAAGTGCATCTGCCATTCGATTCTCATCTCGAGGAATATGATGGAAGTCAACCTCGATAAAGAATGTTGAAATCCTCCTCGCATAATCTCTATATGGAATGAGGACAGGCTGATTCATCTCCCATTCACCCTTAATCTGATTAACAACAAGGGCCGAATCACCATAGACATTAAGATGCTTGATTCTAAGATCACACTCTTCCAATCCCATGATACAGGCCTCATACTCGGCCATATTATTCGTGCATTTGAAAGTTAGCCTTGCTGTAAAAGGGAAATGTGTGCCCTGAGGAGTAATAATCACTGCCCCAATACCATTTCCATATTGATTTACAGCGCCATCAAACACCATGCTCCATCGGGAACCAGGCTCTGGTCCTTCATCAAGGGTAGGCTCATCGCAATCTTTCATTTTCAAATACAGAATCTCCTCATCAGGGAAGTCATACTGAACTGACTGATAATCCTCAATTGGTTGATGTGCCAAGTGGTCAGCCAAGATACTACCTTTTATAGCCTTCTGAGCTCGATACTCAATATCATACTCGGATAACAACATCTGCCAATGGGCAATCCTCCCAGTTAAAGCAGGCTTCTAAAAGATATACTTGATTGGATCCATTTTGGATATCAACCAAGTCGTACGATTCAACATATACTGGCGTAAGCGCTTAGCAGCCCAAGCCAAAGCATAGCATGTCTTCTCAAGCTTCGAGTATCGAGACTCACGATCAGTGAACTTCTTACTCAGGTAATAGATAACATACTCTTTCTTCCCTAGTTCGTCTTGCTGACCAAGGATACAACCCATTGAGTCTTCAAGAACTGTCAGATACATAATCAAGGGTCTCCCTTCCACAGGTGGAGACAGAATCGGCGGCTCAGACAGATACTCTTTAATACTATCAAAGGCCTATGGCAATCCTCGGTCCAATCATGACGCTGATCTTTTCAGAGGAGCTTGAATATCGGCGCACATGTGGCAGTCATGTGGGATATAAATCTGGAAATATAATTCAAGCGGCCAAGAAAACCTCGGACTTGCTTCTTAGTTTTGGGCACAGGTATCTCTTGTATTGCTTTGACTTTTGCAGGATCAACCTCAATACCTCTCTCGCTGACAATAAAGCCCAATATCTTGCCAGAATGGACTCCAAATGTACACTTGTTAGGATTTAGGCGAAGCTTATACTTCCTCAAACGCTACAAAAGCTTCGACAAGTGCTCTACATGTTCAACCTCCGTTCTCGACTTCACAATCATATCATAAACATACACTTCTATCTCCTTGTGCATCATATCATAAAAAAAGGTAGTCATAGCTCATTGGTACGTGGCTCCGGAGTTCTTCAAACCGAAGGGCATCACTCGATAACAGAATGTTCCCCAAGGTGTGATGAATGTTGTCTTCTCCATATCCTCGGGTTCCATTTTAATCTGGTTATAACCGGAAAATCCATCCATAAATGAGAAGACATTGAATTTAGCTGCATTGTCTACCAACATATCATTATGTCGTAGAGGAAAATCATCTTTCAGACTAGCTTTATTCAAGTCTCTATAGTCCACACACATTCAAACTTTTCCATCTTTCTTAGGCACGGGCACAATATTGGCCACCCATTAAGGATATGTAGAAGTCACCAGAAACCCCACATCAATTTGCTTCTGAACTTCCTCTTTGATCTTCACTGCCATATCATGATGAGTTCTTTTGAGCTTCTGCTTCACAGGTACGCACTCAGGCTTCAAAGGCAAGAAATGTCGCACGATATCAGTATCCAGACCAGGCATGTCTTCATATGACCAGGCAAAAACGTCGACGTATTCTCGTAGCAACTCAATCAACCCCTTCTTAACAGATTCTTCCAAGAGTGCCCCAATCTTCACTTCTCGCACACAATCTTCAAACCCCAAGTTGACTATTTCCAGATTCTAAAGATGTGGCTAAATAATCTTCTCTTCATGCTCAAGTAGACGGGTAATCTCGTCAGGAATCTCTTCAACATCATCTTCTTTGGCTTCAAATATAGGGAACTCAAAGTTGGGAGATGGTGTTTGATCATTACGTTCAATGGGTTTGATCAACCTGCATAATGATTTTGGATATAAAAGAGATTTTAGAACTCAAATAAGGTAAATCATTATGCAGATGAAGAGATTGATTTTATTCTATTTTTAAGGTTTTATGTGATCACCAATTTCATGCAAAAAAGTAAAAAGTGAAAATAATTGGAAAAACAAACATTTAACATGAATTTGTTGAATGAAAATATCATTGTATTTATGAGCCAACAATGTCATCACTCCTCCTTTTGGCATGGGAGGAGGGTTTTTTAAACACAATGAACATTACTTTGACTTATGGATAACTGTTGGGACATCAACAGCGACCCAATTATTGCAGACCCCTCCAGGGATGACAAAGTTGCTAGAATCTTCCATTGCATCCTCTTCCACAATAACAGAAGCTTCCTCATCTTGAACAGTGTGGATGAATTCACCATTCTTAAATAGCCATTGCTTGTTGAAAACACCAGAAGAATACCCTATGCCAGCTCGGGATTTGTTATCTTCTAGCTTAATCATTTGCCCCAATCCAGTAGTTGTACCATGCCTAATGGCCAACTTAGCATCTTTATATGACACAAATGAAGAAGTTCCTTTCTTAGTAGGCTCAACAATAGATAAATCTTGGAACGGCGTTCCAACTTCATCCTCAGCATTTATATAAAAAAAGGAAGACAAACGGCTAACCAGGAGAGCCTTTTCTCCCCCTACCACCACCAGCTTCTTGTTCTTGACAAACTTCAATTTTTGGTGTAGGGTGGATGTCACGGCGCCTACCTCGTGAATCCATGGTCTGCCCAACAGACAGTTATACGATGAGTGAATATACATGACCTGGAAGGTGATCTGGAAATCACTTGGTCCAATCTTGACTGGGAGCTCAACCTCTCCAATCACAATTTTACGGACCCATCAAAAGCTTTAACCACTACTCCACTCTGCCTCATGGGAGGCCCCTGATGCGACAATTTAGCAAGAGTGGACTTTGGCATCACATTCAGCGATGATCCAGTATCCACCAGCACATTGGACATGGCATCATCCTTGCAGCTCATAGAAATGTGTAGTGCCAAATTGTGGTCTCTTTCCTCCTCGGGGAGATCAGCATCACAAAAACTCAAATTGTTACAAGCGGTGATGTTTGTAACAATACTGTCAAATTGTTCTATTGTGACGTCATGATCTACATACGCCACGTCCAACACCTTCTGCAAAGCTTCTCGGTGTGGTTCTGAATTCATCAACAAAGACAATACAGAGATCTTTGATGGCGTATGTAGAAGCTGATCTACAATGTTATACTCACTCCTTTTGACGAGCCTTAGCATCTCATCACAGTCTTCTTTCGCATTGCCACTCTGGCCAACAGAGCCAGGAGATCTCACAACAGAGGCAAGTTTAACGACAACAAGTTCCGGATTCTGAGCATTTACAGCAGTCCCAACCGGGCGTTCAGCATAATCAGCAACATTGGCTCTTCGGATATCAGCTTGGGGTTTCGGCGGAGCCGAGAAGACACGACCGCTATGGGTCAGGCCGCTGACGTCAGCAATATTAACAATAGAGGTAGAGGGCAGGGGCACCTCCTTCCCATCCTCCAATGCCACATCATTGTAGTGATAGGGAACCGCCTTATGAGAAGAGTATGGCACAGGGCCGGCTGGTTTAATTATCAAAGAGGAGGAAGCCTTCTGCTTGTTGCCATCATACTTAATGACAACATGCTCGGGGATCCAAAATACCGGAGATATTACATTGACTTCATCATCATCAACATCAACATTTCGATTCTGAAGTATCTCAATGACTCCTTCATCCAACATTTCTTGGATATCTTTGCGGACTTGGCGACATCCTCTTTGGTTGACAGTGCAAACTCGGCATCTGTCGTGGTCGGGCTCGTAATGATTGTAATCACACAACAGTCTGTGCATCTCGACCAGAGATTGTCGAATATGGCTGACATATTTGACTTTGTATTTACAAGGACAACCCTGGACCATGTTGTAGCACCTCAAATTTGCACCTCCCATTTTGTACATTCATTTTCATTTTAGGTCATTCACATTAGCATTGTCCACTACATAGCATTGCATTGTCCATTGCCTAGTGCAAGTCATCAGTCAAGATTGGTCAGGAGATCCAGTTGTGTAAGCAAGCAAGTGCAATTCCTATTGAAGCAAAGCCCTAGGATTGGTTCATTGAGCTCATATGACCTAAGGATCATTTTGAAGTGGTTTAGCCAAAGGTTGGATGTTCAGAAGTCATCAGTCAAGATGCAATTCATCTGAAACCCTAGAAAGTCAACCAAAGTCAACTGTGCATTCAATCATGGATTTGAAGGTGGGAGATGGTTAGAGAGGCCTCATTCATGTCCACACAAGTCCCATTTGACATTTCAAACATCAACAATGAAGAATTTGAGGTCAGATGAAAAGTTTCCAAAAATAGTAAGTGACCTGTAATTTGAAATTGCCAAAAATGGAAAGGTTTTCTCCTCAAGTTTGCATCATCAAGCAAGCCTCAAATGAAATTTTGTCCAACATGAAAGTTGAAGATCTTGCTCTCACCTTTCCAAAAAGTCCAAGAACATGAATTTCTCATGTATGGTTGAGAATTTATGGATCAATCATTGCCAAGGAATTTTGAAATTCAAAAGTGCATAACTTTTGAACCAAAAGGCCAAATGAGATGGTTCTTTTTGGAACATTTCTCTCTTGATCTCTACTATCCAAAACATGCATCACATACCATGCATTTCCATTACAAAAATATTGACATTTTCATTTGAATTTTGGAGGGAAATTCCAAATTCAAAAACTATGCATTGTTTTCACTTCCAATCATGTGCATTTGGCTCCAAATTGATTTTTCAGGTGAATTAACACTGAAATCGTGCACTGTAGCATCCATTTCATGCATGTAAGGTGAATTGCACAATTTGCATCAACACCTTCATTTCACTTAATCCACTTGCTTTTGGCTAATGGTGATTAGGAGCATCATTAGCAGCTCATATATAAACATAATCATAACAGAAAACAAAGTAACATTTCATTTTGCTCAGATCTAGATCTCATTCACAAAACTCTTCAAACTTTTTCTCTCACTTTTCTCCAATTTTCCTCAAAGACATTGCATTGTTCTTGATCAAATCATCATCCACAAGCATTGAAGAGCATTTTGGAAGCAAGATTCATCAAGTTTTCATGCGAATTTGGAACTGTTGCAAGTTATCTCCATCCATGGCAGTTTGATTTTCTGGACATAGCAAGCACGATTGAGCATTGAACCTTCCTTCATTACATTGTACAAGAATTGGAGAGCAACTGTTTGGACTTAGCAAAGCTTGAATCAACTTGTTTCACTTCTGCACTTCAATTAAGGTTAGAACTCGATCGTCACAATTCATGAAATGTTTATGTGCTTTTGGTAGATCTTCGAATGTAGAGAACACTGAGCTTTGTGGCATTAAATTTCATCAAGAAATGAGCAAGTTAGGTTGGATCTAAGTGTGATGGATGAATGTTCTTGCGTGTGAATCTTTTGATGTGGTTTGAGTTAGGTTAAATTGATCACAGCATGATGTTGTGTGTTGAAAGACGAGCGTAATGATATATTCATTTTGCATTTCTGTGACAAATGTTCTTGACCTGGAAAATCGTGTATGAACGTGATGAACATCTTAGGGTTTTAACTCCATAACGTGTTTGATCCATGCCTGGCCTTGTTTGCATGCGGTTCAGTGTTAGTGATCATGTATTGGTTGCATTGAAACCAGCGTGGCGTTTTGATTGGTTACGAATGATTGCCCTGGCCACATCAGCTTTAATGAAACGCAGTGTTTCATGGAAAGGCGCCACAATTCAAATTCTTCCCTCGCTTCGAATCCGGGCGAGAGCATCCAATTAGGCCTTTGCATTTTTAGTTCATTATTTCAACCATGTTCATACTATGCCTTGTTCACATGTTTTTATTTTTTCCATTCATTCAAAAAAATCATAACTCATTGATGGATGATCCAATTGACCTGGGAATTTTTGCACCTTGTTCCTCATCATGTCTAGTATTTTACGAGATTTTTTCCAGGATTTGTGCACGGATGGAATTTGTTTTGGCTTAGGGATTCTTCATGTGTGTATTTTCTTGACCTATCATGCCATTTGCTTCATGAAATGATGGATTTTAATCCAATGATTGTGAAATTTTGCATGCTTAAAATAGACATCTTGCTGGTCATTTTGGTATAGAGTTTTCATTTTTCTCATGTCTGGTTGTTGAGTTATGATCTGGTTAATGAAGGTGTGACAATGTGTGTCACACCATTGCTTGCTCAACTTGTTGATTTTATTTTCCATGCCAATTAAATGCCAATTGATGTGAATTTTTGCATGATGCCTCTTCTGGATGTTAGGAATCATCATGAATTTTTGTAGAATTTTTGGATGCATTTCTGATTTGTTTGGGATTTTCTTTGCTGGTTGATCATTTGTGCACTTTTGGATAGTCATGAACTTCAATGAATTGTGAAATGCTTGATGTTTATCATATGAATTTGAAATTTTGTACATTGATTCTAAACACTTTGAAGTTTATTGTGGCTTTTATTGGATGCATTTATCATGTGTGGATTCTATTTTAGGCTTGCGTGAAGTTGATGTAGCAATTTGTGCCTTCTTTGAGCTTGTTTGTGGTTACCTTGACTTGATGAATTTAATTGCCATGCTTAAGCTTTCCCAAATGCCTTAATTTTTGGTGTGTTGATCATGTGATACGTTCTGTTTAGCCATGATTTTTCGTGGGATTTATTGAATCATTTTTGAGTTGATGTGGATTGGTTCATTCTGTTTGCTTCAATGAGCTTTCAACTTGCATGCTTTGCCTTATGTGCTTTGTGAAATGAAATTGGTTGATGCTATTGATATGAGACAACTTGGATATTGTTCCTAATTGATTGAGCTTTATTCTTGTAAATTTTCATGTTCTGTTTTGAATTATTTCTCCCTCTTTGACCCTAGGCCTTGTCCTAGTGGTTAGTGCTTATGTTTGAGCTTTGTTTTTAGGTTAAAAAGCATATGGCCTTGAGGAATTGATTCATTGGCTTGAGTTGCCTATTTGGTTGATGTTGATTAACATTGAGTTGTTTTGTAGGTGATTTAGCTCATTTGATTTGAGCTTATGCATTGCTTGCTTGGTTGCTTGTGTAGTGATAACTGTTGACTATTGGTTATTAACTGTCTGTTTGACTTGTTGACTTGTATACTGATTGTGTTAGATTGTTTTCAGGTACCTTAGTTGCTATAGTTCCTTTGTGAACTTGCTTTTGCTTTGCTTGGTTGCATAAGCACTGAGGTATAATTTCTCTGACTTCATGTAGTCTGGAAGACCTGTCCTGTTACTTGGGCAGGCACCTGTCTGAAGTCCTCCTTAAGAGGCAATGCTTGTGTTTGTTTATTTTTGTGCCAAGCAGGAAAAGACCTTTGATAAGGCAATTGGCAGATAAAAGAGATGTGTAGTCCATCTCCTGCTATTCAGTGTGTCATCCCTTTGCTCACACACCTTGTGTTGATGCATTGTGGATACTAACCCAAGATCCTTGTTGAGTCAGTCACGTGGATAGAAGAGTTCATGCTTTCTGAACTCCCACACTTTCATTTGTCTGAAGCTCTCCCAGGCTAGGGATAAGAGCTGTGAGGCACACCCCTCACCTCCCATTTCATCTGCTTCACCCTAACTCTCAATGTTAGGGTTAAGAGCTAACATCACCCGATTCAAGTTGGCTTGTGTTTCACAGCCTAACCTTGTGTGAGCCCACTTTGTTTGTATATAGTGTGTGCTATTTGTGTGATTGTTTGCTTTGCCTGTGCTGTTTAGGATAGCTTGCTCCCTGTGCAAGTTAGATAGCAACCTCAACCTAGGACCATGGTGAATTTGCATGATAACTATTAGGCTCGAGTTAGTCTCCCTTATAGTTTATCATTTCCCAGTCTCTGGTTAGGTTAGAAGTCTTTTGTCCCTGCGTAGGGGAACTACGTCGCCCTGATCCTCATACCAGATGAGGTACGTAGGCAGGAGATGAGCTGATCTCTCCGGGCGCCCTTTTTCCTTTTCAACCCCTTTGTGTGTGTTGGAGTCTGACATAAGTCCAGCGATTGGCAGTCGGTTTCCTGCGTATGTGTTTGTTGGTTCGGAGTCCGATGTAAGTCCAGCGATTGACATTCTGTTTCCATGTTTGCCTGTTTTGTGTGGAGTCTGACATAAGTCCAGCGATTGGCAGTCGATTTCTTGTGTGGTTTTGTTTGGCGTGCGTTAGCCGAGCTATGAGTGCTTTGATTCTTCTTTAGTCCGAGAAGATACGTATGCATAGGATGCGACATCCTAGCGAGCACGTTTCCCCTGTCCCGAACTACGTCGACTCTGCTGTTTGTGCCTGACAGACTACGTAGGCCCAGGATGCGATATCCTGCCGAGTTAGTTTCTTTTGTTTTCTGTGTCTCTTTCAGCCAGTGTTTGATGTTTGTTTGAGCAGTTCTAGCAACCTTTATCCTTCCTTTTGTGCGTGGATCCCGTCGAGTACGACGGATGCGTAGGGGTGCTAATACCTTCCCTTCACATAACCGACTCCCGATCCCATCTCTCTTTGGTCGCGAGACCATGTCTTTTCCAGGTTTACTTCGAGCGTTTCCTTTCCCTCTTTTGGGATAAATAACGCACGATGGCGGCTCTGTTGTTTTGTTTTCCCGCCGGTTTTTCGCGTAATGCGACACATGTTGACAGATGATTTCCCATGTTCGGGCAATGGGTTCTTCTTCACATTAGGACCTACGTCCTCGAAAAACAGAATACCACATCTCACAAGGTCTTGAACCTTGGTCCTCAGTGGGTAGCAGTTTTCCACGTCATGTCCGGGAGCACCGGAATGATAAACACGGTGTAACTCGGGCTTATACCACCACTGAGGGTTGGTAGGTATAGCCAGGGGGTCTCGTGGAGTAATCAATTTCCTCTCTATCAAAAAGGGGTACAATTCGACATAGGTCATAAGAATAGGATCGAAGGTGACCCTTTTCCTCTCATAGCTTGTACTGGCTTGATTGTTGTTTTGAGGCTAGTAGGCCTGCTGTTGAGGACGATGCTGTCGTTGTTGATATTGTTGATGTTGTTGTTGCTGATTATTGTTGTGATGTTGATATTGCTGATTATCTTTGAAAACAGGTGCTATGTGAGCCACCCGATGCTGGTTACCGACGGGACACACGGTCTTCCTCCTTACTGAGGGTCTTCTAGGTTTAGCATGGGAGGTCACAGCATGTGCCTTGCCATCTTTCTTCTTTCCAAACGTCCCATACAGTTTGGCAGAGGAGCCTTCTTCTATGCTCAGGCGCCCTTCCCTGACTCCTTCTTCCAGACGCATCCCCATGTTCACCATCTCGGTGATATCAGAAGGAGCACTGGCAATCATCCTCTCATAGTAAAATGAGCTTAAGGTCTTGAGAAAGATCTTGGTCATTTCTTTTTCCTCCAGCGGGGGCACAATCTGTGCTGCTAACTCTCGCCACCTCTGGGTGTACTCTTTAAAAGTTTCTTTGTCCTTCTGGGACATGGCTCTCAACTGATCCCTATCGGGAGCCATATCCATGTTATACTTATATTGCTTGACGAAGGCCTCGCCATGATCATTAAAGGATCGGATGTTCGTGCTATCCAAGCCCATGTACCATCTTAGTGCAGCACCAGACAAACTGTCCTGGAAGTAGTGAATAAGCAGTTGATCATTGTCGGTCTGAGTCGACATCTTCCTGGCATACATTACCAGGTGGCTAAGAGGGCAAGTATTTCCCTTGTACTTTTCAAAGTCAGGCACTTTGAATTTGATAGGGATTTTGACATTTGGGACCAAACAGAGTTCAGCAGCAGACTTGTCGAAGAGGTCCTTTCCTCGGAGAGTTTTCAATTCCTTGCGGAGCTCAAGAAACTGATCATTCATAGCATCCATCTTTTTATAGACATCTGGGCCCTCAGACGGCTCAGAATGATAGATGGTGTCGTCTACTCTGGACATAGTATGCACGATAGGAGGTGAAACGGCAAGGACCGGGCTAGATGCCGGCAGGGAAGCAAAAGTGGGTGCAGGACCCTCAGGAATGAAGTTGGGAGGCATCCCCCAAGGAACCCGACTGGCATAGCCGTTGGTGCAAAGTGGGCGCTGGCCGCAGGCACGATTGATGAGGCAATCTCAGAGATGACTGTCCTCTGGGGAGGAGTTGAAGGTTTTGGAGAAGACTGGCTCTGGGCAGCCATGAATGACTCCACCAGGGCAGTCAATCTGGCCACTTCCTCCTTGAGTTCACGGTTCTCTTGCTCCAAATGATCCATTAGTCTTGATGCGTTTGCTCGGGTGTAGTACCAGTGAGTCAGCTTGTCTTCAAAATAAATGAAGAACACAAAGTTAGACCATATAACAAGAAACCTGGAGCAAAACCTGCTTATGCACATGATGAATGCAATGCTTGTGCATATGATTTGTTTTTTATATCAGAGGAACTTTAGAGCTCTATTTGCAAATATTGGAAATATTAAACATTTATCCCATATGGAAATATCACATCGATAATATCTGGAAAATATTTTGACACCAAAGAAGTAAAGTCTTGGTAACCAAAATACAATACAAGAGAGAAGGAAAATGAACATCCTATGGAACCCTGGAAATAATCATCTAAAGCTCTGGACACCGGAAGATAAGCTGCACGAAGCCTCTTCACCTCTCTCTCATAGGCCGCCTCCATATCCGCCTTCTCTTTGGCGAGTCGATCATACTTCCTCTTCCAAAATTTGGAAGACTGAGGAAGGAGAGAAGTCAATGCATCATCAGGATCATCAATAACCTGGTGCTCAAGGAACTCTATCAAAGCATCCTTCTCCCTAATCTGCTGAAGCAACTCCTCTCGTTTACGGATCCAGGCACGTGAACGGTCTTCGTCTCTCAACTCCTCTACTCCTTGGTCAGGGAGGGTTGAAGGCCCAGCCATGACCAAAGGTGTAGGTCTT
This sequence comes from Lathyrus oleraceus, assembly GCF_024323335.1. Lineage (NCBI taxonomy): Eukaryota > Viridiplantae > Streptophyta > Magnoliopsida > Fabales > Fabaceae > Lathyrus > Lathyrus oleraceus. Next base: position 140,485,868 of record NC_066585.1, on the reverse strand, counting down.
GGATACTCATAAGGCATGAAGTACTCGGAAGCTCTCCTCTTAACCCAAGAGGTATAGGGTTCCAAAGCGATACAGTTCTTCGGACCCAGCTCCTTTCTTCCCTTCCTATGGATCTTGCGCCAAGCGCGGACAATCTTTCCCTTCAAGCCTTGGGGATCTTTACCCTCCTGAAAGAACACTCCTTCTTACATAATGTTATTAGGTTTATCCTTTAGGGGGAACCCAAGCTGACGACGTGCCAAAATAGGGTTGTAGTTAATCCCACCACATGTACCAAGAAGAGGTACATTGGAGAATTCACCACAAGAGTCGATAATCTGCACACCATCATATACACGATTGTACCAAGAGATATCATCATTGGTGAGAGACATAAGTCTCGTGGACCACCGTAGACATCCTTTGTTCTCCTTGAAGGCGACCGTCTGCGGAAAGTGCGAAATAAACCACTTGTACAGCAGAGGCAAACAACACACAATGGTACCATCACCGTTTGCATTTCTCATATGCAAAGAGAAGTAAGTGTCACCCAACAGAGTCGGAACGGGATTAAGAGTAGAGAAAATCCTAATAGCGTTCACATCCACAAACTTGTTGATGTTGGGGAATAACATTATCCCATAGATGAGAAGTATAAATATGGCTTCAAAGGCGTCCTCACTCATGGCCTTCCCATACATAATAGCTTGAGCAATGAGGAACTCAGAAGGGAGACCTTGATATCCACCTTTGGTAGTCATATGAGCACCAACCAGAGATTCATCTACATGCAACATATCAGCTATCTCTTGAGAAGTAGGAACCCTCTCTAAGCCACTGAACGGCAACTGATCTAGAATAGGTATACCCACAAGGTGGGCGTACTCCTCAAGCGTGGGCAAAAGCTGGAAATCCGAAAATGTGAAGCAATGGTACAAGGGATCATAAAACTGCCCCAATACACTCATCAGTCCTTCGTCCACTTGAGTAGTCAGAATAGATAGAAGCTTCCCATAACGATCCTTGAAACCCAAGGGATCTAATACATAGGATGTCAAATTCCTTAGCCCTTTCAAGTCGGGTTGTCTGAAACTGTACTTCTTCGTATTCCTTCTTTGTCTTTCCATGTCTGAAAATTTACAAATAGACCCCTTAAGTTCCTTGAAAATTTTCTCATTATTGATGATATGGATGCAAATGGGTGCATGAATGCATGAATGCAACAATCACACTCAAGGATCAAGCAAAACACACCAAACAAAGGTCATGGGATGGATCAAGTATCCTTAATATCAACCATCCATTTTGGTGGATTATGGTTTACACCATATCAACACCCAAGTTCCATTGATATTAAGGATACAAGAACGGATCAACCATGAATCGAGGGTTTGTTGCGAGTCACGAGCACGGAGTCTCGGTTAAGAACCACCCAAAGGGAGTGTACTAGGGTTTAAACCTATCAAACATGCTCTACAAGAGGTTCCCATAGTAATCATCCCATCTTTCGGATATTATCGGATAAACGACTACTCGTATTCCAAAAATATTCTCAAGAGAGACTCTTATGAGTGTATTATCGCGTAACAATCGTATCAAATCTTACACTTGAACGACTTTCACACTACGTCCTAAGAATAGGCCAAGATGGGCTTGGTAAGCTAAGGTCCTTGGCTTCTAAGGTCTATATTGGAAAGAGTAATGTCTAACCACAATTACTTGTGTGACATTATTAATCCCATCATGACCTCCACCAAGTGAATGGGCTTGCAAGTCAACTTGCTAAGGAATAACTCCACACAAGTCAACAAGACTATGCCATTCTCCTATCCTAAGTGCACTCGAGTTCGGGTATAGAACTCATCTCACAAAGATCACCAAGCATACAAGGAATTAATATTCAAGAAATTCAATCATTACATACAATACAGTAATCCCAAATTGTACAAAAATATGTCACAAAATAATATAAAATACAATACAACAAGTATGAAAAGTAGGCAAAACCCACTAGGCAAATATCCCCAGCAGAGTCGCCACGTTTCTGTAGAGGGATATTCATTACCATTAGAGATATTGACTAAATCCAAGGTAAACCATACAAGTCGAGTCGCCACCGCACTTCTATTTACCCAAAGAATGGTTAGAAAGCGAACAAAAACCTAAAAGTTTTATCGAATCAAAAACTAGTAAAAATGTCAGAGATCGGGGTAAGGGGGTTGGTTATGCAATGGGAAGGTTTTAAGCACCCAAAACATCCTAGGTACTTCAAGGGAGCCCTTTTCACACTTGTTGTAAGGTTGGTATTTTGTGAAAATTTGTTTGTGCAAACATGATTGAAGAGATGAGAAGAGAATATACAAGTTCTTTACATTTTTGTGTTTGGATGGATAAACCCATTGCCTACGTACCATCTTAAAAAAGATTAGGATCAAAACCTCGTAGTTCGGGGTAAAAATCTCAAAAATGAGTTGGTGAATTGATTAGTCCAAAATCCTTAAGGTCTTTTGTTATACAAGGGAGAAAACTCAACCTAAAACCACTAATCCACCAGGTGAGGATATCTTCAACATGCTAGTGAGGGGTTAACCCTATAATAAGCATGGAAGACTCATTGTCCATCACTAAGGATATAGGTGAGTATTAAATCTACATCAAGGATAACTCAAACCTAATAGCTAAAGGTTATGAATTTTTTTTGATAGGAAGTGGACATTGAAACCACAAAAGGTATTTGAATGGGTTATATTTACCAATGAAAAGTATTTACAAAATATGGTCAAGGTTGACTTAAAGATTCAAATCAAAATGAGTGTTATGAAAAGAAAGTTTGAAAATCAAAAGCATAAGGCTTAGGTTTCTAATGTTTAAAAAGAAGTGTTAAATGGTTGCACAAAAGGTTTTGGCTTGGGTTAGAGTGGAGAGAAGAAGAAGAATGGCTAAGGTCCTAATCATACATGAGATGAGGGAGAAGAAATAAGACCACAAATGAAGTTCCTCTCTTGAGATCATATTGATGATCCAAGTAGCTCCCATCCTTTGGAATAAGCAATCACATAAAGCATAAACTCAAGCAATCAATCAATCAACCAAGTTCTTAGAATATTTCCCAATGGCTCTTAGATCTCTCTCTTTAGATGCTCATGGCAATGGTTCCTCTCACTTAGGTTCAATGTTGGAGTCCCTAGCACAAGAACACACACATTAAAAAGTTCTATCAAATAAACCAAGAATGAACAAGGAGTTTAGAAAGTAGTCTCTTCAAAGTTCTCTTCAACATTTATAGCATTCTAAAGGCTCAATGCCTAGTTGCTCTTTGACTTTTATAGCATTCTAAAGGCTCAATGCCTAGTTTCTCTTTGACTCCAATTTTGCATAGGGGAAGTCCTAACATCTAAGTCCATTTGTCGATTTGCAATTGGTTCACATTAATTAAATCAAAAACACAAACACAATAGTATATATACAATTATGTGCTCAAGTGCGCAAAAGGAAAATTGCATTAACATAAACATGTGCTCAAATGAGCAAAGGGAAAAGCAAATGAATAATATGTACAAGAATAGTAAATTGCATAAATGTAAAGTGCTAGAATTAAATGTTAATGGTTAATGGTTAGTGTTAGAGTTAGTGTGTCATAAGGCAATTTAGCACTATGTTAAACAATCGTAATTGGACTTATATAGAAGTCACAACTATTTGAGGTCGGTCAATAATAATGTAGGGAACAACACAAGTTAGAGGTCTTGATTAATGAATCAAACTCCAACAACTTGCCATGCCAAAAAGAAAATGAGAAATGATCTTGTATTGATTTAGGTTCTTTGCATGATTTAGGAAGCAACCTATCCTTAATGCAAAGCCATTCACTTGATCCATGATCAAGATGAATTAGATTTGAATCAAGGAAAATTGAACCTCCATGTATCAATGCTAACCACCAATCTTTAACTCATTGATCAAAAAAAGAAAAGAAGAAGAAGAAGAAGAAGAAGATGAAGAATTAAAGTGCATTAATGGAAATGGAATGAGATAATCAACAAGCATTGACCAAAGATAGAGAAGATCAAGGTCAAACAATGGCAAACTGAAGCAAAAATGAAAATTATAGATCAAGAAACAAATGAAATATTTTTGGCATTTTTTAATATTAAAATAAAACTTGAATTAAAGTCATAAAGAAAGATCAAACTTCAAACTTACTTCAAATCAACTTTGAAAAGTCCAAGTAAATTATCCCAAGTTCAACAAGGGCAAATAAAGTTTGACAATTTGTTTTAGCATTTTTAGAAGTCAGAAACTATTTTAAATCAATTAAAAATGCATAAAAATAACCTAATTGAATTAAAATCTCAAATAAATCTCAAATCAATTAATAGAATGATGAGAATATTTTTCATAGATATATCATTATTCAAAGAGGTTAGAAAAATATTTTTGTATTTTTTGGATATCAAAAACTATTTTAAATGAATTAAAAATAACCAGAAAAGAGAAAATTACTAAAAAATATCTAATTATAAAATAAAAAATATTAAAAATCATTTTTAGAAAGTAGAAATTAAAAGGAGAAGAATGAAATTGGTCCCATATTTTTTGGACCAATAATGTGAGAGATATGAATTTTTAAAATGAAAGGGAATTAAAATAATAAAATCAAAATAAAAATCAGAAAATAGAAATTGGAAAAAGCGTGAGCCGTCTGATGATGATTCATTAATTGACATGGATCATCACACGACTAAGCAACGCGTGTTCACCATACACGCTGGTCAAACGTGATACACCGTGCCATTAAATAGGTCATAACATTGGATGCGTGTGATTGCATCTGGAAACAAGAATGGACGGTTCTGATGAAATCTGGAGACCAGACGGTGGCCAGCGCCACCGTCTTCTCCGGCCACATCAAAAATTGCAGAAATGCAAATGGTAACAAAAAAGCATGACCCAGGCATCAATCGAGAGCTGGGGTGAAGTACATCACCCCTGTACCACTCAAATCCATTCTAGATCTCTTTGTTGAGAGAAATCAGAAGTGGAAGATTTGTGGTGTTCATATGAACTTCATGATTTTCAAAAATTAAAAGCACAGCAATGTTGCCTCTATGCAGAGGACTTCAGATCACCCAACAACAATGAAAATTAAGCACTATACAAGTAGATTCGAAGAAGATAATAGTTGGTATGAACCTTTGATTTGCAAGGCTTTGAGTCACAATCCTTGGATGCTATTGCTTACAGTTTACACTATAGATCAAGGAGATGAAGGTTTAGGAACTTTAAGATCTGAAAATTGATCAATGAAATCAAAACTCAGATCTGAAAAATTTGAAGAAAAATGGATTAGTTCCTTTAGTGATGGCTGGGATTCCAGTTGAGCCGCAATTGGGGCGCCATTAGGTTGAAGAAATGAAGAGCATAGGCATGGTATTTATAGGCAATGCAATGTTGAATGCATGATCACAATGCTTGCATGAATGGAAAGGGCCTCCATGCATGGGCCTGTACAGGTGCATGGAGGGCCCAATTCCAACTGGAATTAAAAGCTGATGCATGGTGAAAGCAAAATGGACGTGCTGATTTAGTAGTAGTAGCTCGTGCAAGGCAATTTGAATGATTTTCAAAAAATGCACTATTAGGTTCAAGCCTTCGAAAATGCCATGCCAAAAATGGAAACACCACCTTATGAGTAATGGTTGGAAATCTTAATGTATAAGGATCATTTGTTATGTTGATCAAAACTCCATTTGGGCCTTAGAAATTGATGAAAATTGGACATGAAGTGTAGGGTGCAAAACATGTATATGAGAGATTTTCAAAATTGACCAAACTTTAAGCCCTTCTGTCTCAATGATGCAAGCTCCAAATTACAAATTCTTCAACAAGAAAGTTGTAGAACTTTTAAATACACTCAATTCGGACCTAAACTTTGCATCATTTGGATTTTTTATGAAGTTATGGGCACTTGAATTTGGACTTTTTCACATTTCAATGCATTTGGTCCAAAGTGACCTATAATGTTTTGCATTATCACATGTATTTCTTTTGAGATTTTGAAATTTTGCTCAATATAACATTTTAAGTAGACATATTAATATTTCCAATGCATTTGATCCCTCCTCAAAAATCATGAAAAATGAATGAGTTATGTTCTAGGGAAGTTGTCCCAAAATTAGGGTTTCAGTCAAAATAACCTATAATGTTTTGGAATGGATGATGACCTTCCAAGCTCCAAATCAATTTTTCATGAACATTAAAGTTGTTCATATGGTCTTTAAGAACATTGTTTCTCTTGGGATCATCTCCATTTGACAAACACATAAAAAGTTAGGTCTCAGTGTATTTCAAAAGAGTCAGATGAGTTGACTGATCAACTTCTCAAGTCCACACCTCATATTTTGATTAATTGATGATTGAGGACACTCAATTAAGTTCAAATATGCATGAAATGATGAATGAAAGAACTTACCTTGATTGTCTTTGACCATGGGTTGAGATTGCTTCATGAGGCAGGCACAGTTGATGAATAAATGAATTAGGGTTTCCTTGGGAAACAAGCCTCAAACCCTTTGATTTGCTTTGATAAAAATGATGAATTAAGATACTTGGGAGGCAAATTTGATGGATGAGAGCTTTGGGAACCATTTCCATGCTTGCTTTCATCTTATTTTGGTCATATCAATGCACATAGGATCTCCTAAAAGCTTTAGACCTTGTGATTGCTCAAGCTACAAACAAGAGATGTTAGTGACATACTTTTGTGCTTTTTGGTTAGTAAATTAAATGAGAAAAGAAATAATATACAATTCAATCATGCTTGGTGATCTCCAACCAACTCACAATAGATCCCACCCAAAGGTAAGGAGCCAAGATGCTTTGATCCTTGAGGCAAGATGCAAAAATGCAATTTTATGATGCCATGAGGGATATTAGGGTCAAAATTGGGGTCTTACAGATGCCCCTATTTAAGGTCATTCTAGCCGGAGAAGTGAAGGTTAAAATCTTCGTCTCGACGAGGTAGAATGGGCTTAAATAATAACAAAGGCGAATTTTGGTCCCTAAGAGACCTAATGATGCAAATGTGTGTATGCAACATGTAATACTTCGTGGGGATATGTGTCCACAAAGAGAAAAGAAATCAGGAGAAACTGACAATCCATATGAGTAACACACTCAATGGGTCAGAGACTCTAGGGGTTCTTATGGGGATAAGAAAGGGAATAAAGTGCATGAGCAGGTCACGACTTAAGACTTACTAAGAGACATGAGAGGAATTCCATGAAAATAAATCAATGGAAGGACTCGAGCTGACTTAAAGATGCATGTATTGGGGAATATGCCAATATAGCAAAACTATCCATGAAGGATACTTCGGATAAAAATCCGGACTCAGATGGGGGGTATCCACTAAGGGACTTCACCGGGGAATGTCCAAACAGGACTCATCTGAGTAAACAATGGGGCAAGGTATTACCGGTTGCTGGGTAACAAGCTCAAGGAGACATGTGATCGAAACACCGGTATAAGGGTGAGAGAGCAACACGCTCGGGGAGAATAAATATATCAGACCGGTAAGAGGGTGAGAGCTATCAAACATCCAAAATCATCTGAGGAAGACCTTAAAAAGGTATGTTTCAACTCAGGAAATCTGACTCCACAGGGGACAAAAAGTCATAATAGGGAGTAGAAAGGTAGGAACACCAGGGATACCGGTTACTGGGCATATAATAGGTGACCAACCAAGGCGTGAATTGGGGAATATTTCCAAGACACTCATCATCCCAAATGAGGGCTAAAAAAGCAAACTCGATTACAGGATGGGCATTCGATTCCGCAAAGGGGATACAAGTCTTACTCGACTGGGGAAGAACAAAAGACTTAGACCAAAGAGCGCATGAGATATATTATCTATTACCGTCAGAATGTAGATGATATACTCGTATGGAAGATTATCCACAACCGTTTACTGGGCTAATAAAGGATAAATCGACCGAAAAGAAAAGGGCATCGTGATACCAGATACTAGGTATAAAATGATGACCAATCAAAGGGAGAAACAATCATTATCAACCAAAGGTAAATGAAAGATAACTCGCTGGGGAGATATTGACAAAGGAAATGATCAGGGAGATATATCACCGATTACTGGGTGATATACTCAAAAAGTGAAGGAATATCGATACCGAATATTGGATAAAGATAACCGTCAAAGAGGGGATTACATCTACCGGATACTAGGTAGAAAACCACGGAAGAGTAACCGTCATCAGTTAGGATGAACAAAATAAGGTTAACTTTGCAAGAGGATAAAATGGGGTTTACAACTACCGGTATGAGGGTAGAAAACCATAGAGAAATAGGACTTATAACTACCGTTTACTGGGTAGAAGTCCAATTTCGACGGGGAAAAGATGGATAAGTACTGGTTGCTGAGAAATCATTCATCTAAACTACGGGGAAGTGCAAGGAAGATAAAAAGTGTAGTCAATCTAGGAACAAGCTAGAGAGACACAACGAAACAAGGACTCAACCCAATGAGGATATAACTCAAGGGAGTAATTCCATTCCAGTAGATCTTTTGGGAGGAAACTGAAATAATAATCATCCACGAGGACATAACTCAGTGGGGAGTACGGAAGAAAGGATGGATACTTTCTGCCTATACTCTAAGTGGAGAGATCAGACACCAACATCTGCTTGGGGAAATATGTATCACCGAATAGTAGGAGACAAGCAAACAAAGGTATTTATGGCAAATAATGCGACGTGAATATTTGAATGTTAAAATCATGCATATTGCGTGGTTTATGTATGATGAATGCTGACAAAACAGACATATCTAACACAAACAGGTCCAAGATTCAAACGGATAAACATCCGGTACTACATCTCAAGAGAGAAAGCCAGGCCCACTGGAGAACATCCAATCTGATGGGAGCAAAAGGTACCAGGAATAAAGATCTTTGTAGGGAAATGAACATCAAACACTCCAGTTGGGGACAGGATCATCACTCGGATAAAATCCGCCGTAGGAATCAACTCTACTGGGGAAATTATCGGAGAGGGAGATAAAGCTCTGTGGGGAACAACCCACAATCAGAAGGTTCCAATGTCACCACACACAATGCATAAATATTTGCCGAGGAGAAGGGGACAAGACTCCGCTGAGGAAGGAAGGATAAACATCTTCATCAATCACTCGGCTCGGGAGGCAACCATGAATAGGCTCTGGTCAGTCAAATCCACTAGGGAAACACTACTGACGACTGAATCGAGGTCTACCCGTAGGCAACTACTGGGGATACCCGGATGGTGATCATACCGGGGAGTAGGAGCGGGATCAACTCTGCTGAGGATGGCCGATGAGCAAATTTGTTGGAGATCAAAAGTAGACAAATCCTCGGAAAGGTTAGCATATTCAATTTATCAATCTATAAGGGATTTTAGGTCAATCCACGCACGGGATGACAACCATATAATTGATAACACAAAAGCTAAATCCAAACTCAATGGGGATCTAGAAGATTGAGATCATACTCAGAACTCCCAAACCTCCTGGGATTTGGTGGGAAGTACAACTTTTTTCTGTGCCTGAAGGACAAATGAAGAGGATACAAACATGTTGGGAATACGAACAAATGTCTTACCCTTTTAGGAATCATACCATCTTTGGGAGAGCACTACAGACATCCCAAGTATCCTTTTGTCATTGTGAATGTCCACTTTGTTTAAAAACAATTTTATGAAAATTTTATTTATTTAAAACAATGATATTTTTCAATTCAAACATGCAAAATATTTGTTGAATAGAAACAAATAAGAGTGCAAAAATTGGATAAAGGCTCAAATTTATTTGATGGAATGGTAGTCCGCAAATGGCAAGACTCCATAGATCTTTACAAATTTGAAATTGGTGATATATATTGGATAAGGACTACATTGAACATAATGACCATTTCTCCACCAACTCTGAATTCGATGTATTTGAAGCTTCAGTTGACGATGAGTGAGCGAGAATCTTTGACAGATGACAGCTTGTAGAACAAAGTCTTGTCAGGATGCAATTACTTGGCAAATCCCTAATTTTTGCCTAGATTTCCCCAGGGTGAGGTATTCAACCTAGCGGGATACATATTTATTTATTTTCATGTCTCTAACTTTTTCCTGGATCGCCCTTTCAGGTTTTCTATCCACCGAGATGCTCATTTTTTTGCCTAAGCCGCCCTTTCAGGTTTTCAACTTAGCGAGCTATTTTATTTTTATTTTTAGGCGAAGTATTTCTTGATTGCATCTGAATTTACAAGACGAGTGAAATCCTCCCCATCCATAGTTGTAAGTATCAAAGCACCGCCTGAAAAGGTTCTCTTAACAACATATGGACCTTCGTAGTTTGGAGTCCACTTGCCCCTGGAATCGGGCGCGAAAGACAAACCTTTCTTGAGCACGAGCTCACCTTGTAGAAATACACGAGGCTTGACCTTCTTATCAAAGGCTTTCTTCATCCTCTGCTGATACAACTGACCATGGCACATGGCAGTCAACTCTTCTCTTCTATCAAATTCAATTGGTCATAACGACTCTGAATCCATTCAGCATTAGTCAACTCGGCTTCCACAAAGACTCTCATTGATGGGATCTCCACCTCTACTGGGAGCATAACCTTCATGCCGTAAACAAGAGAGAAAGGGGTTGCCCCTGTTGAAGTGCGGATAGATGTGCGATACCCATGCAAATCAAATGGCAGCATCTCATGCCAATCTTTGTACGTAACAACCATCTTCTGGACAATCTTCTTGATATTCTTATTAGTAGCTTCAACAACCCTATTCATCTTGGGTCTGTAAGGAGAAGAATTATGATGTGCAATCTTGAACTCACTACACAGCTCTTTCATCATTTTGTTGTTCAAGTTAGATCCATTATCAGTAATGATCTTGTCTGGCACACCATAACGGCATATGAGTTGATTCTTGATAAACTTCACAACCACATGCCTGGTCACATTTTCATATGACGCCGCCTCAACCCATTTGGTGAAGTAATCAATTGCTACGAGAATAAATTTGTGACCGTTGGACGCTTTCGGCTCTATCATGCCAATCATGTCAATTCCCCACATGGAGAAAGGCCAGGGTGAGGAAATAACATTCAGAAGTGTCGGGGGAATATGAATCTTATCCGCATAAATCTGACACTTGTGGCATTTCTTCACATATTTGCAGCAGTCAGACTCCATTGTCAGCCAATATTAGCCTGCTCTCAATATCTTTCTAGCCATGGCATGTCCATTGGAATGAGTACCAAATGAACCCTCATGGACCTCAGTCATTAACAGGTCTGCTTCGTGTCTATCCACGCATCTGAGCAAAACCATGTCAAAATTCCTCTTTTAAAGCACATCGCCATTGAGGTAGAAACTGCCTGACAATCTCCTCAAAGTCTTTCTATCTTTAACAAATGCCCTAGGCGGGTAAATCTGGCTCTAAAGAAAGCACTTGATATCATAATACCATGGCTTATCATCTTGCACTTCCGCTATTGTAAATACAAGAGCTGGTCTGTCCAAGCGCATCACAGTGATATTGGAAACCTCATTCCAGAGTCTAACCACAATCATAGAAGCAAGTGTAACAAGTGCATCTGCCATTCGATTCTCATCTCGAGGAATATGATGGAAGTCAACCTCGAAAAAAAATAATGAAATCATCCTCGCATAATCTCTATATGGAATGAGGACAGGCTGATTCATCTCCCATTCACCCTTAATCTGATTAACAACAAGGGCCGAATCACCATAGACATTAAGATGCTTGATTCTAAGATCACACTCTTCCAATCCCATGATACAGGCCTCATACTCGGCCATATTATTCGTGCATTTGAAAGTTAGCCTTGCTGTAAAAGGGAAATGTGTGCCCTGAGGAGTAATAATCACTGCCCCAATACCATTTCCATATTGATTTACAGCGCCATCAAACACCATGCTCCATCGGGAACCAGGCTCTGGTCCTTCATCAAGGGTAGGCTCATCGCAATCTTTCATTTTCAAATACAGAATCTCCTCATCAGGGAAGTCATACTGAACTGACTGATAATCCTCAATTGGTTGATGTGCCAAGTGGTCAGCCAAGATACTACCTTTTATAGCCTTTTGAGCTCGATACTCAATATCATACTCGTATAACAACATCTGCCAATGGGCAATCCTCCCAGTTAAAGCAGGCTTCTAAAAGATATACTTGATTGGATCCATTTTGGATATCAACCAAGTCGTACGATTCAACATATACTGGCGTAAGCGCTTAGCAGCCCAAGCCAAAGCATAGCATGTCTTCTCAAGCATCGAGTATCGAGACTCACGATCAGTGAACTTCTTACTCAGGTAATAGATAACATACTCTTTCTTCCCTAGTTCGTCTTGCTGACCAAGGATACAACCCATTGAGTCTTCAAGAACTGTCAGATACATAATCAAGGGTCTCCCTTCCACAGGTGGAGACAGAATCGGCGGCTCAGACAGATACTCTTTAATACTATCAAAGGCCTTATGGCAATCCTCGGTCCAATCATGACGCTGATCTTTTCGGAGGAGCTTGAATATCGGCGCACATGTGGCAGTCATGTGGGATATAAATCTGGAAATATAATTCAAGCGGCCAAGAAAACCTCGGACTTGCTTCTTAGTTTTGGGCACAGGTATCTCTTGTATTGCTTTGACTTTTGCAGGATCAACCTCAATACCTCTCTCGCTGACAATAAAGCCCAATATCTTGCCAGAATGGACTCCAAATGTACACTTGTTAGGATTTAGGCGAAGCTTATACTTCCTCAAACGCTACAAAATCTTCGACAAGTGCTCTACATGTTCAACCTCCATTCTCGACTTCACAATCATATCATAAACATACACTTCTATCTCCTTGTGCATCATATCATAAAAAAAGGTAGTCATAGCTCATTGGTACGTGGCTCCGGAGTTCTTCAAACCGAAGGGCATCACTCGATAACAGAATGTTCCCCAAGGTGTGATGAATGTTGTCTTCTCCATATCCTCGGGTTCCATTTTAATCTGGTTATAACCGGAAAATCCGTCCATAAATGAGAAGACATTGAATTTAGCTGCATTGTCTACCAACATATCATTATGTCGTAGAGGAAAATCATCTTTCAGACTAGCTTTATTCAAGTCTCTATAGTCCACACACATTTAGACTTTTCCATCTTTCTTAGGCACGGGCACAATATTGGCCACCCATTAAGGATATGTAGAAGTCACCAGAAACCCCACATCAATTTGTTTCTGAACTTCCTCTTTGATCTTCACTGCCATATCATGATGAGTTCTTTTGAGCTTCTGCTTCACAGGTACGCACTCAGGCTTCAAAGGCAAGAAATGTCGCACGATATCAGTATCCAGACCAGGCATGTCTTCATATGACCAGGCAAAGACGTCGACGTATTCTCGTAGCAACTCAATCAACCCCTTCTTAACAGATTCTTCCAAGAGTGCCCCAATCTTCACTTCTCGCACACAATCTTCAAACCCCAAGTTGACTATTTCCAGATTCTCAAGATGTGGCTAAATAATCTTCTCTTCATGCTCAAGTAGACGGGTAATCTCGTCAGGAATCTCTTCAACATCATCTTCTTTGGCTTCAAATATAGGGAACTCAAAGTTGGGAGATGGTGTTTGATCATTACGTTCAATGGGTTTGATCAACCTGCATAATGATTTTGGATATAAAAGAGATTTTAGAACTCAAATAAGGTAAATCATTATGCAGATGAAGAGATTGATTTTATTCTATTTTTAAGGTTTTATGTGATCACCAATTTCATGCAAAAAAGTAAAAAGTGAAAATAATTGGAAAAACAAACATTTAACATGAATTTGTTGAATGAAAATATCATTGTATTTATGAGCCAACAATGTCATCACTCCTCCTTTTGGCATGGGAGGAGGGTTTTTTAAACACAATGAACATTACTTTGAGTTATGGATAACTGTTGGGACATCAACAGCGACCCAATTATTGCAGACCCCTCCAGGGATGACAAAGTTGCTAGAATCTTCCATTGCATCCTCTTCCACAATAACAAAAGTTTCCTCATCTTGAACAGTGTGGATGAATTCACCATTCCTAAATAGCCATTGCTTGTTGAAAACACCAGAAGAATACCCTATGCCAGCTCGGGATTTGTTATCTTCTAGCTTAATCATTTGCCCCAATCCAGTAGTTGTACCATGCCTAATGGCCAACTTAGCATCTTTATATGACACAAATGAAGAAGTTCCTTTCTTAGTAGGCTCAGCAATAGATAAATCTTGGAACGGCGTTCCAACTTCATCCTCAGCATCTATATAAAAAAAGGAAGACAAACGACTAACTAGGAGAGCCTTTTCTCCCCCTACCACCACCAGCTTCTTGTTCTTGACAAACTTCAATTTTTGGTGTAGGGTGGATGTCACGGCGCCTACCTCGTGAATCTATGGTCTGCCCAACAGACAGTTATACGATGAGTGAATATACATGACCTGGAAGGTGATCTGGAAATCACTTGGTCCAATCTTGACTGGGAGCTCAACCTCTCCAATCACAATTTTACAGACCCATCAAAAGCTTTAACCACTACTCCACTCTGCCTCATGGGAGGCCCCTGATGCGACAATTTAGCAAGAGTGGACTTTGGCATCACATTCAGCGATGATCCAGTATCCACCAGCACATTGGACATGGCATCATCCTTGCAGCTCATAGAAATGTGTAGTGCCAAATTGTGGTCTCTTTCCTCCTCGGGGAGATCAGCATCACAAAAACTCAAATTGTTACAAGCGGTGATGTTTGTAACAATACTGTCAAATTGTTCTATTGTGACGTCATGATCTACATACGCCACGTCCAACACCTTCTGCAAAGCTTCTCGGTGTGGTTCTGAATTCATCAACAAAGACAATACAGAGATCTTTGATGGCGTATGTAGAAGCTGATCTACAATGTTATACTCACTCCTTTTGACGAGCCTTAGCATCTCATCACAGTCTTCTTTCGCATTGCCACTCTGGCCAACAGAGACAGGAGATCTCACAACAGAGGCAAGTTTAACGACAACAAGTTCCGGATTCTGAGCATTTACAGCAGTCCCAACCGGGCGTTCAGCATAATCAGCAACATTGGCTCTTCGGATATCAGCTTGGGGTTTCGGCGGAGCCGAGAAGACACGACCGCTATGGGTCAGGCCGCTGACGTCAGCAATATTAACAATAGAGGTAGAGGGCAGGGGCACCTCCTTCCCATCCTCCAATGCCACATCATTGTAGTGATAGGGAACCGCCTTATGAGAAGAGTATGGCACAGGGCCGGCTGGTTTAATTATCAAAGAGGAGGAAGCCTTCTGCTTGTTGCCATCATACTTAATGACAACAGGCTCGGGGATCCAAAATACCGGAGATATTACATTGACTTCATCATCATCAACATCAACATTTCGATTCTGAAGTATCTCAATGACTCCTTCATCCAACATTTCTTGGATATCTTTGCGGACTTGGCGACATCCTCTTTGGTTGACAGTGCAAACTCGGCATCTGTCGTGGTCGGGCTCGTAATGATTGTAATCACACAACAGTCTGTGCATCTCGACCAGAGATTGTCGAATATGGCTGACATATTTGACTTTGTATTTACAAGGACAACCCTGGACCATGTTGTAGCACCTCAAATTTGCACCTCCCATTTTGTACATTCATTTTCATTTTAGGTCATTCACATTAGCATTGTCCACTGCATAGCATTGCATTGTCCATTGCCTAGTGCAAGTCATCAGTCAAGATTGGTCAGGAGATCCAGTTGTGCAAGCAAGCAAGTGCAATTCCTATTGAAGCAAAACCCTAGGATTGGTTCATTGAGTTCATATGACCTAAGGATCATTTTGAAGTGGTTTAGCCAAAGGTTGGATGTTCAGAAGTCATCAGTCAAGATGCAATTCATCTGAAACCCTAGAAAGTCAACCAAAGTCAACTGTGCATTCAATCATGGATTTGAAGGTGGGAGATGGTTAGAGAGGCCTCATTCATGTCCACACAAGTCCCATTTGACATTTCAAACATCAACAATGAAGAATTTGAGGTCAGATGAAAAGTTTCCAAAAATAGTAAGTGACCTGTAATTTGAAATTGCCAAAAATGGAAAGGTTTTCTCCTCAAGTTTTCATCATCAAGCAAGCCTCAAATGAAATTTTGTCCAACATGAAAGTTGAAGATCTTGCTCTCACCTTTCCAAAAAGTCCAAGAACATGAATTTCTCATGTATGGTTGAGAATTTATGGATCAATCATTGCCAAGGAATTTTGAAATTCAAAAGTGCATAACTTTTGAACCAAAAGGCCAAATGAGATGGTTCTTTTTGGAACATTTCTCTCTTGATCTCTACTATCCAAAACATGCATCACATACCATGCATTTCCATTACAAAAATATTGACATTTTCATTTGAATTTTGGAGGGAAATTCCAAATTCAAAAACTATGCATTGTTTTCACTTCCAATCATGTGCATTTGGCTCCAAATTGATTTTTCAGGTGAATTAACACTGAAATCGTGCACTGTAGCATCCATTTCATGCATGTAAGGTGAATTGCACAATTTGCATCAACACCTTCATTTCACTTAATCCACTTGCTTTTGGCTAATGGTGATTAGGAGCATCATTAGCAGCTCATATATAAACATAATCATAACAGAAAACAAAGTAACATTTCATTTTGCTCAGATCTAGATCTCATTCACAAAACTCTTCAAACTTTTTCTCTCACTTTTCTCCAATTTTCCTCAAAGACATTGCATTGTTCTTGATCAAATCATCATCCACAAGCATTGAAGAGCATTTTGGAAGCAAGATTCATCAAGTTTTCATGCGAATTTGGAACTGTTGCAAGTTATCTCCATCCATGGCAGTTTGATTTTCTGGACATAGCAAGCACGATTGAGCATTGAACCTTCCTTCATTACATTGTACAAGAATTGGAGAGCAACTGTTTGGACTTAGCAAAGCTTGAATCAACTTGTTTCACTTCTGCACTTCAATTAAGGTTAGAACTCGATCGTCACAATTCATGAAATGTTTATGTGCTTTTGGTAGATCTTCGAATGTAGAGAACACTGAGCTTTGTGGCATTAAATTTCATCAAGAAATGAGCAAGTTAGGTTGGATCTAAGTGTGATGGATGAATGTTCTTGCGTGTGAATCTTTTGATGTGGTTTGAGTTAGGTTAAATTGATCACAGCATGATGTTGTGTGTTGAAAGACGAGCGTAATGATATATTCATTTTGCATTTCTGTGACAAATGTTCTTGACCTGGAAAATCGTGTATGAACGTGATGAACATCTTAGGGTTTTAACTCCATAACGTGTTTGATCCATGCCTGGCCTTGTTTGCATGCGGTTCAGTGTTAGTGATCATGTATTGGTTGCATTGAAACCAGCGTGGCGTTTTGATTGGTTACGAATGATTGCCCTGGCCACATCAGCTTTAATGAAACGCAGTGTTTCATGGAAAGGCGCCACAATTCAAATTCTTCCCTCGCTTCGAATCCGGGCGAGAGCATCCAATTAGGCCTTTGCATTTTTAGTTCATTATTTCAACCATGTTCATACTATGCCTTGTTCACATGTTTTTATTTTTTCCATTCATTCAAAAAAATCATAACTCATTGATGGATGATCCAATTGACCTGGGAATTTTTGCACCTTGTTCCTTATCATGTCTAGTATTTTACGAGATTTTTTCCAGGATTTGTGCACGGATGGAATTTGTTTTGGCTTAGGGATTCTTCATGTGTGTATTTTCTTGACCTATCATGCCATTTGCTTCATGAAATGATGGATTTTAATCCAATGATTGTGAAATTTTGCATGCTTAAAATAGACATCTTGCTGGTCATTTTGGTATAGAGTTTTCATTTTTCTCATGTCTGGTTGTTGAGTTATGATCTGGTTAATGAAGGTGTGACAATGTGTGTCACACCATTGCTTGCTCAACTTGTTGATTTTATTTTCCATGCCAATTAAATGCCAATTGATGTGAATTTTTTCATGATGCCTCTTCTGGATGTTAGGAATGATCATGAATTTTTGTAGAATTTTTGGATGCATTTCTGATTTGTTTGGGATTTTCTTTGCTGGTTGATCATTTGTGCACTTTTGGATAGTCATGAACTTCAATGAATTGTGAAATGCTTGATGTTTATCATATGAATTTGAAATTTTGTACATTGATTCTAAACACTTTGAAGTTTATTGTGGATTTTATTGGATGCATTTATCATGTGTGGATTCTGTTTTAGGCTTGCGTGAAGTTGATGTAGCAATTTGTGCCTTCTTTGAGCTTGTTTGTGCTTACCTTGACTTGATGAATTTAATTGCCATGCTTAAACTTTCCCAAATGCCTTAATTTTTGGTGTGTTGATCATGTGATACGTTCTGTTTAGCCATGATTTTTCGTGGGATTTATTGAATCATTTTTGAGTTGATGTGGATTGGTTCATTCTGTTTGCTTCAATAAGCTTTCAACTTGCATGCTTTGCCTTATGTGCTTTGTGAAATGAAATTGGTTGATGCTATTGATATGAGACCACTTGGATATTGTTCCTAATTGATTGAGCTTTATTCTTGAAAATTTTCATGTTCTGTTTTGAATTATTTCTCCCTCTTTGACCCTAGGCCTTGTCCTAGTGGTTAGTGCTTATGTTTGAGCTTTGTTTTCAGGTTAAAAAGCATATGGCGTTGAGGAATTGATTCATTGGCTTGAGTTGCCTATTTGGTTGATGTTGATTAACATTGAGTTGTTTTGTAGGTGATTTAGCTCATTTGATTTGAGCTTATGCATTGCTTGCTTGGTTGCTTGTGTAGTGATAACTGTTGACTATTGGTTATTAACTGTCTGTTTGACTTGTTGACTTGTATACTGATTGTGTTAGATTGTTTTCAGGTACCTTAGTTGCTATAGTTCCTTTGTGAACTTGCTTTTGCTTTGCTTGGTTGCATAAGCACTGAGGTATAATTTCTCTGACTTCATGTAGTCTGGAAGACCTGTCCTGTTACTTGGGCAGGCACCTGTCTGAAGTCCTCCTTAAGAGGCAATGCTTGTGTTTGTTTATTTTTGTGCCAAGCAGGAAAAGACCTTTGATAAGGCAATTGGCAGATAAAAGAGATGTGTAGTCCATCTCCTGCTATTCAGTGTGTCATCCCTTTGCTCACACACCTTGTGTTGATGCATTGTGGATATTAACCCAAGATCCTTGTTGAGTCAGTCATGTGGATAGAAGAGTTCATGCTTTCTGAACTCCCACACTTTCATTTGTCTGAAGCTCTCCCAGGCTAGGGATAAGAGCTGTGAGGCACACCCCTCACCTCCCATTTCATCTGCTTCACCCTAACTCTCAATGTTAGGGTTAAGAGCTAACATCACCCGATTCCAGTTGGCTTGTGTTTCACAGCCTAACCTTGTGTGAGCCCACTTTGTTTGTATATAGTGTGTGCTATTTGTGTGATTGTTTGCTTTGCCTGTGCTGTTTAGGATAGCTTGCTCCCTGTGCAAGTTAGATAGCAACCTCAACCTAGGACCATGGTGAATTTGCATGATAACTATTAGGCTCGAGTTAGTCTCCCTTATAGTTTATCATTTCCCAGTCTCTGGTTAGGTTAGAAGTCTTTTGTCCCTGCGTAGGGGAACTACGTCGCCCTGATCCTCATACCAGATGAGGTACGTAGGCAGGAGATGAGCTGATCTCTCCGGGCGCCCTTTTTCCTTTTCAACCCCTTTGTGTGTGTTGGAGTCTGACATAAGTCCAGCGATTGGCAGTCGGTTTCCTGCGTATGTGTTTGTTGGTTCGGAGTCCGATGTAAGTCCAGCGATTGACATTCTGTTTCCATGTTTGCCTGTTTTGTGTGGAGTCTGACATAAGTCCAGCGATTGGCAGTCGATTTCTTGTGTGGTTTTGTTTGGCGTGCGTTAGCCGAGCTATGAGTGCTTTGATTCTTCTTTAGTCCGAGAAGATACGTATGCATAGGATGCGACATCCTAGCGAGCACGTTTCCCCTGTCCCGAACTACGTCGACTCTGCTGTTTGTGCCTGACAGACTACGTAGGCCCAGGATGCGATATCCTGCCGAGTTAGTTTCTTTTGTTTTCTGTGTCTCTTTCAGCCAGTGTTTGATGTTTGTTTGAGCAGTTCTAGCAACCTTTATCCTTCCTTTTGTGCGTGGATCCCGTCGAGTACGACGGATGCGTAGGGGTGCTAATACCTTCCCTTCGCATAACCGACTCCCGATCCCATCTCTCTTTGGTCGCGAGACCATGTCTTTTCCAGGTTTACTTCGAGCGTTTCCTTTCCCTCTTTTGGGATAAATAACGCACGATGGTGGCTCTGTTGTTTTGTTTTCCCGCCGGTTTTTCGCGTAATGCGACACATGTTGACAGATGATTTCCCATGTTCGGGCAATGGGTTCTTCTTCACATTAGGACCTACGTCCTCGAAAAACAGAATACCACATCTCACAAGGTCTTGAACCTTGGTCCTCAGTGGGTAGCAGTTTTCCACGTCATGTCCGGGAGCACCGGAATGATAAACACGGTGTAACTCGGGCTTATACCACCACTGAGGGTTGGTAGGTATAGCCAGGGGATCTCTTGGAGTAATCAATTTCCTCTCTATCAAAAAGGGGTACAATTCGACATAGGTCATAAGAATAGGATCGAAGGTGACCCTTTTCCTCTCATAGCTTGTACTGGCTTGATTGTTGTTTTGAGGCTAGTAGGCCTGCTGTTGAGGACGATGCTGTCGTTGTTGATATTGTTGATGTTGTTGTTGCTGATTATTGTTGTGATGTTGATACTGCTGATTATCTTTGAAAACAAGTGCTATGTGAGCCACCCGATGCTGGTTACCGACGGGACACACGGTCTTCCTCCTTACTGAGGGTCTTCTAGGTTTAGCATGGGAGGTCACAGCATGTGCCTTGCCATCTTTCTTCTTTCCAAACGTCCCATACAGTTTGGCAGAGGAGCCTTCTTCTATGCTCAGGCGCCCTTCCCTGACTCCTTCTTCCAGACGCATCCCCATGTTCACCATCTCGGTGATATCAGAAGGAGCACTGGCAATCATCCGCTCATAGTAAAATGAGCTTAAGGTCTTGAGAAAGATCTTGGTCATTTCTTTTTCCTCCAGCGGGGGCACAATCTGTGTTGCTAACTCTCGCCACCTCTGGGTGTACTCTTTAAAAGTTTCTTTGTCCTTCTGGGACATGGCTCTCAACTGATCCCTATCGGGAGCCATATCCATGTTATACTTATATTGCTTGACGAAGGCCTCGCCATGATCATTGAAGGATCGGATGTTCGTGCTATCCAAGCCCATGTACCATCTTAGTGTAGCACCAGACAAACTGTCCTGGAAGTAGTGAATAAGCAGTTGATCATTGTCGGTCTGAGTCGACATCTTCCTGGCATACATTACCAGGTGGCTAAGAGGGCAAGTATTTCCCTTGTACTTTTCAAAGTCAGGCACTTTGAATTTGATAGGGATTTTGACATTTGGGACCAAACAGAGTTCAGCAGCAGACTTGTCGAAGAGGTCCTTTCCTCGGAGAGTTTTCAATTCCTTGCGGAGCTCAAGAAACTGATCATTCATAGCATCCATCTTTTTATAGACATCTGGGCCCTCAGACGGCTCAGAATGATAGATGGTGTCGTCTACTCTGGACATAGTATGCACGATAGGAGGTGAAACGGCAAGGACCGGGCTAGATGCCGGCAGGGAAGCAAAAGTGGGTGCAGGACCCTCAGGAATGAAGTTGGGAGGCATCCCCCAAGGAACCCGACTGGCATAGCCGTTGGTGCAAAGTGGGCGCTGGCCGCAGGCACGGTTGATGAGGCAATCTCAGAGATGACTGTCCTCTGGGGAGGAGTTGAAGGTTTTGGAGAAGACTGGCTCTGGGCAGCCATGAATGACTCCACCAGGGCAGTCAATCTGGCCACTTCCTCCTTGAGTTCACGGTTCTCTTGCTCCAAATGATCCATTAGTCTTGATGCGTTTGCTCGGGTGTAGTACCAGTGAGTCAGCTTGTCTTCAAAATAAATGAAGAACACAAAGTTAGACCATATAACAAGAAACCTGGAGCAAAACCTGCTTATGCACATGATGAATGCAATGCTTGTGCATATGATTTGTTTTTTATATCAGAGGAACTTTAGAGCTCTATTTGCAAATATTGGAAATATTAAACATTTATCCCATATGGAAATATCACATCGATAATATCTGGAAAATATTTTGACACCAAAGAAGTACAGTCTTGGTAACCAAAATACAATACAAGAGAGAAGGAAAATGAACATCCTATGGAACCCTGGAAATAATCATCTAAAGCTCTGGACACCGGAAGATAAGCTGCACGAAGCCTCTTCACCTCCCTCTCATAGGCCGCCTCCATATCCGCCTTCTCTTTGTAGAGTCGATCATACTTCCTCTTCCAAAATTTGGAAGACTGAGGAAGGAGAGAAGTCAAGGCATCATCAGGATCATCAATAACCTGGTGCTCAAGGAACTCTATCAAAGCATCCTTCTCCCTAATCTGCTGAAGCAACTCCTCTCGTTTACGGATCCAGGCACGTGAACGGTCTTCGTCTCTCAACTCCTCTACTCCTTGGTCAGGGAGGGTTGAAGGCCCAGCCATGACCAAAGGTGTAGGTCTTGGATACTCATAAGGCATGAAGTACTCGGAAGCTCTCCTCTTAACCCAAGAGGTATAGGGTTCCAAAGCGATACAGTTCTTCGGACCCAGCTCCTTTCTTCCCTTCCTATGGATCTTGCGCCAAGCGCGGACAATCTTTCCCTTCAAGCCTTGGGGATCTTTACCCTCCTGAAAGAACACTCCTTCTTACATAATGTTATTAGGTTTATCCTTTAGGGGGAACCCAAGCTGACGACGTGCCAAAATAGGGTTGTAGTTAATCCCACCACATGTACCAAGAAGAGGTACATTGGAGAATTCACCACAAGAGTCGATAATCTGCACACCATCATATACACGATTGTACCAAGAGATATCATCATTGTGAGAGACATAAGTCTCGCGGACCACCGTAGACATCCTTTGTTCTCCTTGAAGGCGACCGTCTGCGGAAAGTGCGAAATAAACCACTTGTATAGCAGAGGCAAACAACACACAATGGTACCATCACCCTTTGCATTTCTCATATGCAAAGAGAAGTAAGTGTCACCCAACAGAGTCGGAACGGGATTAAGAGTAGAGAAAATCCTAATAGCGTTCACATCCACAAACTTGTTGATGTTGGGGAATAACATTATCCCATAGATGAGAAGTATAAATATGGCTTCAAAGGCGTCCTCACTCATGGCCTTCCCATACATAATAGCTTGAGCAATGAGGAACTCAGAAGGGAGACCTTGATATCCACCTTTGGTAGTCATATGAGCACCAACCAGAGATTCATCTACATGCAACATATCAGCTATCTCTTGAGAAGTAGGAACCCTCTCTAAGCCACTGAACGGCAACTGATCTAGAATAGGTATACCCACAAGGTGGGCGTACTCCTCAAGCGTGGGCAAAAGCTGGAAATCCGAAAATGTGAAGCAATGGTACAAGGGATCATAAAACTGCCCCAATACACTCATCAGTCCTTCGTCCACTTGAGTAGTCAGAATAGATAGAAGCTTCCCATAACGATCCTTGAAACCCAAGGGATCTAATACATAGGATGTCAAATTCCTTAGCTCTTTCAAGTCGGGTTGTCTGAAACTGTACTTCTTCGTATTCCTTCTTTGTCTTTCCATGTCTGAAAATTTACAAATAGACCCCTTAAGTTCCTTGAAAATTTTCTCATTATTGATGATATGGATGCAAATGGGTGCATGAATGCATGAATGCAACAATCACACTCAAGGATCAAGCAAAACACACCAAACAAAGGTCATGGGATGGATCAAGTATCCTTAATATCAATCATCCATTTTGGTGGATTATGGTTTACACCATATCAACACCCAAGTTCCATTGATATTAAGGATACAAGAACGGATCAACCATGAATCGAGGGTTTGTTGCGAGTCACGAGCACGGAGTCTCGGTTAAGAACCACCCAAAGGGAGTGTACTAGGGTTTAAACCTATCAAACATGCTCTACAAGAGGTTCCCATAGTAATCATCCCATCTTTCGGATATTATCGGATAAACGACTACTCGTATTCCAAAAATATTCTCAAGAGAGACTCTTATGAGTGTATTATCGCGTAACAATCGTATCAAATCTTACACTTGAATGACTTTCACACTACGTCCTAAGAATAGGCCAAGATGGGCTTGGTAAGCTAAGGTCCTTGGCTTCTAAGGTCTATATTGGAAAGAGTAATGTCTAACCACAATTACTTGTGTGACATTATTAATCCCATCATGACCTCCACCAAGTGAATGGGCTTGCAAGTCAACTTGCTAAGGAATAACTCCACACAAGTCAACAAGACTATGCCATTCTCCTATCCTAAGTGCACTCGAGTTCGGGTATAGAACTCATCTCACAAAGATCACCAAGCATACAAGGAATTAATATTCAAGAAATTCAATCATTACATACAATACAGTAATCCCAAATTGTACAAAAATATGTCACAAAATAATATAAAATACAATACAACAAGTATGAAAAGTAGGCAAAACCCACTAGGCAAATATCCCCAGCAGAGTCGCCACTTTTCTGTAGAGGGATATTCATTACCATTAGAGATATTGACTAAATCCAAGGTAAACCATACAAGTCGAGTCGCCACCGCACTTCTATTTACCCAAAGGAATGGTTAGAAAGCGAACAAAAACCTAAAAGTTTTATCGAATCAAAAACTAGTAAAAATGTCAGAGATCGGGGTAAGGGGGTTGGTTATGCAATGGGAAGGTTTTAAGCACCCAAAACATCCTAGGTACTCCAAGGGAGCCCTTTTCACACTTGTTGTAAGGTTGGTATTTTGTGAAAATTTGTTTGTGCAAACATGATTGGAGAGATGAGAAGAGAATATACAAGTTCTTTACATTTTTGTGTTTGGATGGATAAACCCATTGCCTACGTACCATCTTAAAAAAGATTAGGATCAAAACCTCGTAGTTCGGGGTAAAAATCTCAAAAATGAGTTGGTGAATTGATTAGTCCAAAATCCTTAAGGTCTTTTGTTATACAAGGGAGAAAACTCAACCTAAAACCACTAATCCACCATGTGAGGATATCTTCAACATGCTAGTGAGGGGTTAACCCTATAATAAGCATGGAAGACTCATTGTCCATCACTAAGGATATAGGTGAGTATTAAATCTACATCAAGGATAACTCAAACCTAATAGCTAAAGGTTATGAATTTTTTTTGATAGGAAGTGGACATTGAAACCACAAAAGGTATTTGAATGGGTTATATTTACCAATGAAAAGTATTTACAAAATATGGTCAAGGTTGACTTAAAGATTCAAATCAAAATGAGTGTTATGAAAAGAAAGTTTGAAAATCAAAAGCATAAGGCTTAGGTTTCTAATGTTTGAAAAGAAGTGTTAAATGGTTTCACAAAAGGTTTTGGCTTGGGTTTGAGTGGAGAGAAGAAGAAGAATGGCTAAGGTCCTAATCATACATGAGATGAGGGAGAAGAAATAAGACCACAAATGAAGTTCCTCTCTTGAGATCATATTGATGATCCAAGTAGCTCCCATCCTTTGGAATAAGCAATCACATAAAGCATAAACTCAAGCAATCAATCAATCAACCAAGTTCTTAGAATATTTCCCAATGGCTCTTAGATCTCTCTCTCTAGATGCTCATGGCAATGGTTCCTCTCACTTAGGTTCAATGTTGGAGTCCCTAGCACAAGAACACACACATTAAAAAGTTCTATCAAATAAACCAAGAATGAACAAGAAGGAGTTTAGAAAGTAGTCTCTTCAAAGTTCTCTTCAACATTTATAGCATTCTAAAGGCTCAATGCCTAGTTGCTCTTTGACTTTTATAGCATTCTAAAGGCTCAATGCCTAGTTTCTCTTTGACTCCAATTTTGCATAGGGGAAGTCCTAACATCTAAGTCCATTTGTCTATTTGCAATTGGTTCACATTAATTAAATCAAAAACACAAACACAATAGTATATATACAATTATGTGCTCAAGTGCGCAAAAGGAAAATTGCATTAACATAAACATGTGCTCAAATGAGCAAAGGGAAAAGCAAATGAATAATATGTACAAGAATAGTAAATTGCATAAATGTAAAGTGATAGAATTAAATGTTAATGGTTAATGGTTAGTGTTAGAGTTAGTGTGTCATAAGGCAATTTAGCACTATGTTAAACAATCGTAATTGGACTTATATAGAAGTCACAACTATTTGAGGTCGGTCAATAATAATGTAGGGAACAACACAAGTTAGAGGTCTTGATTAATGAATCAAACTCCAACAACTTGCCATGCCAAAAAGAAAATGAGAAATGATCTTGTATTGATTTAGGTTCTTTGCATAATTTAGGAAGCAACCTATCCTTAATGCAAAGCCATTCACTTGATCCATGATCAAGATGAATTAGATTTGAATCAAGGAAAATTGAACCTCCATGTATCAATGCTAACCACCAATCTTTAACTCATTGATCAAAAAAAGAAAAGAAGAAGAAGAAGAAGAAGAAGAAGAAGAAGATGAAGAATTAAAGTGCATTAATGGAAATGGAATGAGATAATCAACAAGCATTGACCAAAGATAGAGAAGATCAAGGTCAAACAATGGCAAACTGAAGCAAAAATGAAAATTATAGATCAAGAAACAAATGAAATATTTTTGGCATTTTTTAATATTAAAATAAAACTTGAATTAAAGTCATAAAGAAAGATCAAACTTCAAACTTACTTCAAATCAACTTTGAAAAGTCCAAGTAAATTATCCCAAGTTCAACAAGGGCAAATAAAGTTTGACAATTTGTTTTAGCATTTTTAGAAGTCAGAAACTATTTTAAATCAATTAAAAATGCATAAAAATAACCTAATTGAATTAAAATCTCAAATAAATCTCAAATCAATTAATAGAATGATGAGAATAATTTTCAAAGATATATCATTATTCAAAGAGGTTAGAAAAATATTTTTGTATTTTTTGGATATCAAAAACTATTTTAAATGAATTAAAAATAACCAGAAAAGAGAAAATTACTAAAAAATATCTAATTATAAAATAAAAATTATTAAAAATCATTTTTAGAAAGTAGAAATTAAAAGGAGAAGAATGAAATTGGTCCCATATTTTTTGGACCAATAATGTGAGAGATATGAATTTTTAAAATGAAAGGGAATTAAAATAATAAAATCAAAATAAAAATCAGAAAATAGAAATTGGAAAAAGCGTGAGCCGTCTGATGATGATTCATTAATTGACATGGATCATCACATGGCTAAGAAACGCGTGTTCACCATTCACCCTGGTCAAACGTGATACACCATGCCATTAAATAGGTCATAACATTGGACGCGTGTGATTGCATCTAGAAACAGGAATGGACAGTTCTGATGAAATCTAGAGACCAGACGGTGGCCAGCGCCACCGTCTTCTCCGGCCACACCAAAAATTGCAGAAATGCAAATGGTAACAAAAAAGCATGATCCATGCATCAATCGAGAGCTGGGGTGATGTACATCACCCCTGTACCACTCAAATCCATTCTAGATCTCTATGTTGAGAGAAATCAGAAGTGGAAGATTTGTGGTGTTCATATGAACTTCATGATTTTCAAAAATTAAAAGCACAACAATGTTGCCTCTATGTAGAGGACTTCAGATCACCCAACAACAATGAAAATTAAGCACTATACAAGTAGATTCGAAGAAGATAACAATTGGTATGAACCTTTGATTTGAAAGGCTTTGAGTCATAATCCTTGGATGCTATTGCTTACAGTTGACACTATAGATCAAGGAGATGAAGGTTTAGGAACTTTAAAATCTGAAAATTGATCAATGAAATCAAAACTCAGATTTGAAAAATTTGAAGAAAGATGGATTAGTTCCTTTAGTGATGGTTGGGATTTCAATTGAGCAGCAATTGGGGCGCCATTAGGTTGAAGAAATGAAGAGCGTAGGTATGGTATTTATAGGCAATGCAATGCTGAATGCATGATCACAATGCCTGCATGAATGGAAAGGGCCTCCAGCATGGGCCTGTACAGGCGCATGGAGGGCCCAATTCCAACTGGAATTGAAAGCTGATGCATGGTGCCAGCAAAATGGACGTGCAGATTTAGTAGTAGTAGCTCATGCAAGGCAATTTGAATGATTTTCAAAAAATGCACTATTAGGTTCAAGCCTTCGAAAATGACCTGCCAAAAATGGAAACACCACCTTATGAGTAATGGTTGGAAAGCTTATTGTATAAGGATCATTTGTTATGTTGATCAAAACTCCATTTGGGCCTTCGAAATAGATGAAAATTGGACATGAAGTGTAGGGTGCAAAACATTCATATGAGAGATTTTCAAAATTGACCAAAGTTCAAGCCCTTCTGTCTCAATGATGCAAGCTCCATATTATAAACTCTTAAGCAT
Source organism: Lathyrus oleraceus (assembly GCF_024323335.1). Lineage (NCBI taxonomy): Eukaryota > Viridiplantae > Streptophyta > Magnoliopsida > Fabales > Fabaceae > Lathyrus > Lathyrus oleraceus. The sequence goes on along the minus strand of NC_066585.1, from coordinate 140,457,255 downwards.
AAAAGTTGTAGATCTTTTCAAGGAACTCAACTTGGACCTAAACTTTGAATCATTTGGATTTTTGATGAAAACGTTATGGGCACTTGAAGTTGGAATTTTTCACATTTCAATGCATTTGGTCCAAAGTGACCTATAATGTTTTTCATTATCAAATATATTTATTTTGATATTTTGAAATTTTTTTAAACATAACATTTGAAGTATAGATCTTAATATTTCCGAGAATTTGATCCCACCTCAAAATCATGAAAAATAAATGAGTTATCTTCTAGGGAAGTTGACCTAAAATTAGGGTTTCATTCAAAATGACCTATAATGTTTTGGAATGGATGATGACCTTCCAAGCTCCAAATCAATTTTTGATGAACATGAAAGTTGTTCATATGGTCTTTAAGAACATATTTCCTCTTAGGGTAATCTCCATTTGACAAACACATAAAACGTTAGGTCTCAGTGTATTTCAAAATATTCAGATGAATTGACTGATCAACTTCTCAAGTCCACACCTCATATTTTGATGAATTGATGATTGAGGACACTCAATTAAGTTCAAATATGCATTAATTAATGAATGAAAGAACTTCCCTTGATTGTCTTTGACCATGGTTTGAGATTGCTTCATGAGCAAGGCATAGTTGATGAACAAATGAATTAGGGTTTTCTTGGGAAACAAGCCTCAAACCCTTTGATTTGCTTTGATCAAAATGATGACTTGAGATACTTGGGAGGCACATTTGATGGATGAGAGCTTTGGGAACTATTTCCATGCTTGCTTTCATCTTCTTTTGGTCATATCAATGCACATATGATCTCCTAGGAGCTTTAGACCTTGTGACTGCTCAAGCTACAAACAAGAGATGTTAGTGACATATTTTTGTGCTTTTTGGTTAGTAAATAAAATGAGAAAAGCAATAATATACAATTCAAGCATGCTTGGTGATCTCCAACAAACTCACAATAGATCCGACCCAAAGGTAAGGAGCAAAGATTCTTTGATCCTTGAGGCAAGATGCAAAAATGAAATGTTATGATGCCATGAGGGATCTTAGGGTCAAACTTGGGGTCTTACAATCAACAACAGGGTTACAACTACCGCATGATGGGGATATTCGAACAACACGGAGAGATGCAGATGAAATCGGACATATAAGAACTCTACTAGGGATCTCATCAGGGGGTGATGTGGAATCCTGTAGGGAACAACCACCAAAACAGAAACACATCAAGTATTCTCTTCTCCGTTGAAGGAACATCTTTGCTGCGGAGAAAGAGCCAACCACTCTGCTGGGGAAGGGAAAAACACATCCTCCTCGAAGTTCCAACGTCGAACTAGGATCAGGTAAAGTCTTAGCTGGGGAAGCTCCAAAGCCATTTCCCGGGATTTGCTGCTGAACAGACAAAAATATCCGATGCAGAGGAAACTCTATCGGGGAACTCAACACGGATAAGATCCATCGTAGAAGAAACTCTACTGGGGAACTTATCATGGAAGGATATGAAACTCTGTGGGGAACAACCACCAAACAGAAGTTTTAATAATCAATAAATTTCCTCATATCTGCTGGAGAAACATCTTTGCCAAGGAGAGAGAACCACTGCTCCGAAGGGGGAAGGAAATAAACATCTTCAACACCAGCCCTGCTAGGAGGAAACTATCCAAGAAGGAGGAAGCAAATATATCATGCTTTGATCTGGCAACTCCACTGGGGAAAGACTGCTGGCAATCATACTGGGGATAACCTGTAGGTGATCAGCTGGAGATAATCTGCTGGCGAACCAACTGGGGAAAGTCTAAATGTGAGCAACCCTACTGAGGATGAGTGGTAAGCAAACTTGTCAGGAGAAAAATTATATGCGAATCCGCTTCTGATAAGCTACAAACCAACCTGCTGAAAATTTCCACTCATGCTGGGAATTCCTGCTCTACTCTGCGGGAGATTTCCAATCACAAAGAGGGAAGGTCAACTTCCTTGAGAAGGTAGCATATCAATTTTTATCAATCTATAAGGGATTTTAGGTTAATCCACACAAGGGATGACAACCATATAACTGATAAAACACAGATGCTAGACTCAGGCTCTCTAGGGAGTTGAGGATGTTAGAAGACCGAGACCAAGACTCCAGACTCTTTGGGGAATTGGTAGTGTATCACCTTCCTCTACGCTCACGGAAGAGTCAACCTGAAAGACGATGAAGAGGAATATAAATATGCTAGGAATATGTACAAATGTCTTACCCTTTTGGAGTTCATGCTATCCTTGGGAGAGCACTGAAGATGTTCCATATATCCTTTTCAGTCATTGTGAATGTTCACTTTGTTTAAAATTAGTTTATAAAAACTTTATTTGTTTAAAACAATGGTATTTATCAATTAAAACATGCAAACATTTGTTAACAGAAACAAATAAGAGTGCAAAGAATTGGATAAAGGCTCAAATTTATTTGATGGACTGGTAGTCCGCAAACGGCGAGACTCCATGGATCTTTACAAATTTGAAATTGGTGATATATATTGGAATAAGGCTACATTGAACATAATGACCATTTCTCCACCAACACTGAATCCAATGTATTTGAAGCTTTAGTTGACGATGACTGAGCGAGAATCTTTGACAGATGACAGTTGTAGAACAAAGTCTTGTCAAGATGCACTTACTTGCCAAATCCATAATTTTTGCCTAGATTGCCCCAGGGTGAGATACTCAATCTAGCGGCATATATATATTCATTTTTTTTATGTCTCTAACTTTTGCCTGGACTGCCCTTTCGGGTTTTCAATCCACCGAGACGCTCATTTTTGCCTTAGTCGCCCTTTCGGGTTTTGAACTTAGCAAGCTATTCTATTTTTATTTTAGGCGAAGTATTTCTTGATTGCATCTGAATTCACAGGACGAGTGAAATCGTCCCCGTCCATAGTTGTAAGCATCAAAGCGCCGCCTGAAAAGGCCCTCTTAGCAACATATGGACCTTCATAATTTGGAGTTCACTTGCCCCTGGAATCGGGCGCGATAGACAAAACTTTCTTGAGCACAAGGTCACCTTCTTGGAACACACGAGGCTTGACCTTCTTATCAAAGGCTTTCTTCATCCTTTGCTGATACAATTGACCATGACACATGGTAGTCAATCTCTTCTCTTCAATCAAATTCAGTTGGTCATAACGACTCTGAACCCATTCAGCCTCAGTCAACTTGGCTTCCATCAAGACTCTTATTGACGGGATCTCAACCTCCATAGAGAGCACATCCTCCATGCCATACATAAGGGAGAAAGGGGTTGCCCCTGTTGAAGTGCGGACGGATGTACGATAGCCATGGAAGGCAAATGGCAACATCTCATGCCAATCTTTGTACGTAACAAGCATCTTCTGGATAATCTTCTTGATGTTCTTGTTAGCAGCTTCAACAGCCCCATTCATCTTGGGTCTATAAGGAGAAGAATTATGATGTGCAATCTTAAACTCGCTACACAGTTCTTTCATCATTTTGTTGTTCAAGTTAGATCCATTATCAGTAATGATCTTATCTGGCACACCATATCGGCATATGAGTTGGTTCTCGATAAACCTCACAACCACCTGCCTAGTCACATTTGCATATGATGCCGCTTCAACCCACTTGGTGAAGTAATCAATAGCTACGAGAATAAAACGGTGATTGTTTGACGCCTTCGGCTCTATCATGCCAATCATGTCAATTCCCCACATGGAGAAAGACCAGGGTGAGGAAATAACATTCAGAAGTGTCAGGGGAATATGAATCTTATCCGCATAAATCTGAGACTTGTGGCATTTCTTCACATATTTGCAGCAGTCAGACTCCATTGTTAGCCAATAGTAGCCTGCTCTCAACATCTTCTTTGCCATGGCATGTCCATTGGATTGAGTACCAAATGAACCTTCATGGACTTCAGTCATCAACAGGTCTACTTCGTGTCTATCCATGCATCTGAGCAAAACCATGTCAAAATTCCTCTTATAAAGCACATCGCCATTAAGGTAGAAACTTCCAGATAATCTCCTCAAGGTTTTCTTGTCTTTAACAGATGCCCCAGGCGGGTAAGTCTGACTCTGAAGAAAACATTTGATATCATAATACCATGGCTTATCATCTTTCACTTCTTCTACTGCAAATACATGAGCTGGTCTATTCAAGCGCATCACAGTGATATTGGGGACTTCATTCCACAATTTCACCACAATCAATGAAGCAAGCGTGGCAAGAGCATCTGTCATCCGATTCTCATCTCGAGGAATATGATGGAAGTCAACCTCAGTAAAGAACGTTGAAATCCTCCTCGCATAATCTCTGTATGGGACGAGGGCAGGCTGATTCGTCTCCCATTCACCCTTAATCTGATTAACAACAAGGTCCGAATCACCATAAACATTGAGATATTTGATCCTAAGATCAATACATTCTTCCAAACCCATAATGCAGGCCTCATACTCCGCCATATTATTCGTGCATTTGAAAGTTAGCCTTGCAGTAAAAGGGAAATGTGTTCCCTGAGGAGCAATAATCACTGCCCCAATACCATTTCCATACTGATTAACAGCGCCATCCAACACCATACCCCATCGGGAACCAGGCTCTGGCCCTTCATCGAGCGTAGGCTCATCGCAATCTTTCATCTTCAAATACAGAATCTCCTCATCATGGATGTCGTACTGAATAGACTGATAATCCTCAATTGGTTGATATGCCAAGTGGTCAGCCAAATTACTACCTTTAATAGCTTTCTGAGCTCGATACTCGATATCATACTCAGACAACAGCATCTGCTAACGGGCAATCCTCCCAGTTAAAGCAGGCTTCTCAAAGATATACTTATTTGGATCCGTTTTGGATATCAACCAAGTCGTATGATTCAACATATACTGGCGTAAGCGCTTAGAAGCCCAAGCCAAAGCACATCATGTTTTCTCAAGCATTGAGTATCGAGACTCACAATCGGTGAACTTCTTACTCAGATAGTATATAGCATACTCCTTCTTCCCTGATTCATCTTATTGACCTAGGACTCAACCCATAGAGTCTCCAAGCACGGTCAAGTAAATAATCAAGGGTCTCCCTTCCACAGGCGGAGACAGAATCGGAGGCTCGGACAGATACTCTTTGATACTGTCAAAGGCCTTATGTAAATCCTCGGTCCAATCATGATGCTGATCTTTCCGGAGGAGCTTGAATATAGACGCACATGTGGCAGTCATGTGGGATATAAATATGGAAATATAATTCAAGCGGCCAAGAAAACCTCGGACTTGCTTCTCAGTTTTGGGCACAGGTATCTCTTGTATTGCTTTGACCTTTGCAGGATCAACTTCAATACCTCTTTCACTAACAATAAAGCCCAATAACTTGCCGGAACAGACTCCAAATGTACACTTGTTAGGATTCAGACGAAGCTTATTCTTCCTCAAACGTTGAAAAAGCTTCAACAAGTGCTCTACATGTTCAACTTTTGTTCTCGACTTCGCAATCACATCATCAACATATACCTCAATCTCTTTGTGCATCATATCATGAAACAAGGTAGTCATGGCTCGTTGATACGTGGCTGTGACGTTCTTCAAACCGAAGGGCATTACTTGATAACAGAATGTTCCCCAAGGTATGATGAATGTTGTCTTCTCCATATCCTCGGGTGCCATTTTAATCTGGTTATAACCGGAAAATCCATCCATAAATGAGAAGACATTGAATTTAGTTGTATTGTCTACCTACATATCAATATGTGCTAGAGAAAACTCATCTTTCGGACTAGCTTTATTCAAGTCTCTATAGTCCACACACATTCAGACTTTTCCATCTTTCTTAGGCACGGGCACAATATTGGCCACCCATTGAGGATATGTAGAAGTCACCAGAAACCCTGCATCAATTTGCTTCTGAACTTCTTCTTTAATCTTCATTGTCATATCAGGATGAGTTCTTCTGAGCTTCTGCTTCACAGGCACACACTCAGGCTTCAAAGGCAGGAAATGTTGCACGATATCAGTATCCAGACCAGGCATGTCCTTATATGACCAGGCAAAGACATCGACATATTCTCACAGCAACTCAATCAACCCCTTCTTTACAGACTCTTCCAGGAGTGCCCCAATCTTCACTTCACGAACACAATCTTCAGACCTCAAGTTGACTGTTTCCAGATTCTCAAGATGTGGCTGAATGATCTTATCTTTATGCTCAAGCAGACGGGTGATCTCATCAGGAATCTCTTCAACATCATCTTCTTCTGCCTGAAATATAGGGAACTCAAAGTTAGGAGATAGTGCCAGATCATTATGCTCAATGGGTTTGATCAACCTGCATAATGATTTTGGATATAAAAGAGGTTTTAGAATTCAAACAAGGCAAATCATTATGCAGATGAAAAGACTGATTTTATTCTTTTTTTAGGGTTATATGGCGATCACCAATTTCATGCAAAAAAGCAAAAAGTGACAATAATTTTGGAAAAACAAACATTTAACATGTAATTATTGAATGAATATCATTGTATTAATGTGCCAACAATGTCATCACTTCTCCTTTTGGCATGGGAGAAGGGTTTTTTTACACAAAAGTGAACACATTACATGGACTTATGGACAACTGTTGGAACATCAACAGCGACCCAATTATTGCAGACTCCTCCAGGAATGACAAAGTTGCCAGAACCTTCCTCTACATCATCTTCCACTATAGCAGCAGCCTCTTGGTCTTCGACCGTGTGGATGAAACTTCCACTATGGAACAACCCACGCTCATTGAAAGTTCCTGAAGAGTACCCTATGCCAGCCCGAGATTTATTGTCTTCCAGTTTAATCATTTGTCCTAAACCAGTAGTTGCACCATGCTCAATGGCCAACTTCGTATCATTGTAGGATGCAAATGAAGAAGTTTCTTTCCTCAAAGGCTCAGCAATAGATAAGGCTTAGAACAGCGTCTCAACCTCATCCTCAACATCTATGTAAGAAAGGGAAGACAAATGGCTTACCAAAAGAGCCTTCTCTCCCCCTACCACCACCAACTTCTTGTTCTTGACGAACTTCAATTTTTGGTGTAGGTAGGATGTCACGGCGCCTACCTCGTGAATTCATGGTCTGCCAAGCAAGCAACTATATGATGGGTGGATATCCATGACCTGGAAAGTGATCTAGAAATCACTAGGTCCGATCTTGATTGGGAGTTCAACCTCGCCAATCCCAGTTTTTCTGGATCCATCAAAAGCTCTCACAACCACTCCATTCTGCCTCATGGGAGGCCCCTGATAAGAAAGTTTCACTAGAGTGGATTTTGGCAACACATTTAGTGACGATCCTGTGTCTACCAGCACATTAGACAAGGCCTCATCCTTGTAGTTCATTGAAATGTGTAGGGCCAAATTGTGGTATTTTCCCTCCTCGGGAAGATCAGCATCATAGAAGCTCAAATTGTTACAAGCAGTAATGTTTGCAACAATGCTATCAAATTGTTCTATTGTGACATCGTG